>NW_008796193.1:1751337-1754814 GCF_000699145.1 Aptenodytes forsteri | reverse complement strand
TGTGCGGCTCCTCATGGCTGGAGCGGAGATGCTCTCTCATGGCCTGAGCATCACATAAAAGCGCTCGCAAACCACGGAAACAGAAGGCGAGCAGGGCTTCCAGCAGCATAAGGAGGAGTCAGCACAATTGCCACACGAGCCCCGAAAGCAGAGCTCCGCTCTTCATTAAAGCAACAGGCGGAGTTTCTAAAAACCACGGATCCTTCCAGAGCCCAGCACATTAATAATCAGGTTGATGACGGTTACGAATTGGCTTTCCAAAGCCCAGCTAGTTGTGAAAGAAAAAAATCCTTTAAGTTTGCGATGAGGTTTGGGGCAGAAAGCTGTGTTGCAATACGCTTAGGGAATCCCAGCCATGCAAAAGCATCCCCTGTGCTCCTGGACTCAGCGACAGCCCTCAGCACCCCTTGCAAAGCAAAACGGCAGCCCCGGCTGGTCTGCTTGCACCCGGCCAAGCGCTAACGTAGAGCACGGCAAGCGCGCAGGCAGCGACAGCCCCGTGCTCCAGCACCCGAGGGCATCTCGACCTGCCGCAGAAGACGACAGCAGCTTTTGCCACCCAACTGCCATTGCCGCCTGCCCTGGTTGGGCACACAACTAGTTTCAGCTAAACCTTCTCCAACCCCAAAACCAAGAAGCCATGCTGCGAAAGCCGTGCCGCCGCACGCAGTGCCGCCTTGCCGCTGGCGGGATGCTGCCGTATCCCCAGGTCAGCTCACGGCACGGGCAAGAGTCTCCATCTCCGAGCAACCGTCGCCGTCCCAGCGCACGGCAATACCCGTCTGTGAAAAACGGCCTGGCTCATTTACAGCTCCAGAACCCCCCAATTCTCCCCACCAGTAGGAATTTGGAAGTTGGAGAGGGTTTTGTCCCCCCCCCCCTTCATTTTAAGTGCCGTAAGAAAAGCTCCCCAGCGCACAGGGCTCCACAGAGGGGCGATCGCCATGCACCAGCTGCACCGGCCACGCCGCGCTCCCTCCGGCAGAAAACCGAAGCTTGATGGGTGCACTCACCCTCTCCCCTCTGAGCAACAGTTGTCCATGTGGATTCAGTTATTTCGGAGCAGCTACTCTCAAATGGCGCTCGCGAGAAACCCCCTGTGCAGAGAAGCCCTTGGCAAATATCAAAGAGCGAAGAAAGATACGACAGATCATGAAAGCCGATGGCAATGCCCAAGACTTGCCTAGCTGGGTGCAACGGAGCTCTCGGGCTCAGCTGAGCAAGAAAAAAAAGCTCTGGAATAACGCTAGGAATACCCTGCTGAGAGGGACGAGGTTATGGAATAGCTTTCCAAGAAAAATGGAAGCAGCGTTGGCTCTGCTGCCCAAACAGTGAAGGAGAAATGAAGAAAAGCAGCAGAACACAGACCACAGCAGCGATCCCCTTCTCCTGACAACCCAGGTGCTGACGCACACGCTTCCCATCACCTCGACAAGCTCCTTTCGCTTATTAAAATAAGCTGCCAGAGACGGTGCCGCAGGCTGGGGGGCAGGGGACAAACTCCGCCGAGGGACAAAGACCCTTGAAACGGCGCTTGGCGAGAAGAGCGGAGGTGGACTGTGCAAAGGTCACCCCCATCCCAAAGCAGGGGTGAAAAGCTGTGCTTTTTCCTGCCATTTCAAGCGCATAATCACTTGCATTAGTTGCTAGAGATGCCTCCCTCCCGATTCTTCGCTGAATATATTGTCTCACCAGGCAGAGGAGTATGAACTCATCGTGGTTTCCCAATCCTGACCAGGGGCTCTGCGAGCTACTGGCAATACATATAATAAGTTATTATGCAAATAAAAACTGGACTCAGCCAAGTGAAATATGCTGGCTCTTAAAGTCCCATCTGCATCACAGCAAGGATCTCAATGAACTTTAAAATACTTATTGTCACCACAATGGGCAATATTATATTCTAGTTTGGATCTGTTCCTTCAGAGCATTTGCTCTCATTTGTAGATATTTTTAGATTTTCCTATCCCACTCCTCATTATGAAACACTGAGCTGCAGATTGATTTATTTCTTAAAAGCAAGTTGCTGTTTTCCCAATAACAGATTTAACAAATTTGTTCCACCTGTTCAGTTATGCTTCCAATGTCTTTTTTGTGGTTTCATTGAAGTTTTTTTTAATCCAAACCTCAAAGACTCTAAACTCAGCATTAAAAGACAAGCTCAGCATCATCACTACCACTCACAATTCAAATGCTGCTCCAAATTACTGCAAGCTTTCATTTGTAAGTCAATACAGACAGCAAGATTATTAAGCTTAACGGCTGTGGGCGCAAACACACGCTCTTCGGAGGGCATTCTCCTACTGTAAATCCTACCTCTGCAGCGCACAGGGGCTCGCTGCATTATCCTCAGCATCTTCCTCCGTCACCTCGGCTAACCTTAGCCACCCATTACAAATAGAAAGCTATTTAAAAAAATTAAATAATCCTCTACATGTTCATCAGAGTCCCTCGAGCCCAGCGTTTTTCATCGCTTTATCGCACCAGCGCGGGTCAGACACTGGGACAAGGAGCCCTGGGAAAGGCAACGGCATACGGGAGACCTCTCGGTCTGGAGTGACGGGTACGGAACCATAAACACCCCTGTTATTCCAAGGTGCATAGCTGTGATCCTGGGACTTGAAAGAAAAGCTTGGTGCTGTGATATTTCATTAACGTAATGATAAGCAGCTTTCTTGCATACCCAGCTCACTGCGGAACTTTACGGGTTAATGTTAATCACAGCAGATGTACGGTCACCTTACCAGCAAGAAATCGCCCTTATGGTAATTCCTCGTAACTAGAACAATAATTAGCGTTCTCAAACCTCTATGGACAGTCCAGATAGTTGCCAATTCTGAAATAGCTTGAAATAAAAGCAGGGAATGACAGGAAAATCCAATGCATTCAGCCTTCATGTAAGACCAAAAACCCATCCTGATAATCATTAACCATAAGTTTAATTATCTTGGGATTTTATTTATTTTAAAAGTTGAATCTAGGGAATTCTTTGCTACCAGGTATCACCACAGTCAAGAGCCTCAAATAATTACAGGAAATACTCAGCCACTTGGACAACAAGAATGCACGAAGTGACAAAAGATGGCACAAAATTAGAAAGCGACAGAAGCACTCACTCTTCAACATCCAAGAGACATCCTAGCTGTGAATGGGAAGAAGTAGTTTACCAAAAGCTGAATTATTTCGTAACAGGCAAATTCTCTTTGCAGCTCTCCCCAGAATCGCTGGTCCCAGCTCCATCACGCCAGCTGCCCAGACCGGCTGCACCCCTGGGCCAGCCCCACATCTCCAGCCCGTCGCTCCAGCCCCAGCCTGGACCACACACGCTTCTTTACCGAGCACTCCAAACTCGGCTGCGGTTCTCCCCGTCTGCCTTATTATATTTTTCCCTCCAGGCCTGTTGGCTAACACCGTGCCTGCAGGGCTGCTGGTGGGTCCTCAAGCAGCTAATGACGCCAGCCATGACGCGCTGAGAGA
>NW_008796193.1:1739039-1751226 GCF_000699145.1 Aptenodytes forsteri | reverse complement strand
AATGACGTGCTGAGAGAAGACCTGCCGGCAGGTCTTCTCCTGCGCCAGCCGTGCTGTAGGGGAACAGGTCACCTGAAAGCGAGCACCCAGGATGAAACCCGTACCAAGCACCCAGGATGAAACCCGTACCGACCCCGCACCACCCTGGCCGGGGTCAGAAGCAGCACAACGTCTTACAGCGGCGCCGGTGGGAAGTGTCTTTGGGGGAGTCTTCAAGAGAAGACACTCACCAACATCAGGGCGGTTTTGACCACCATCAGTGAACGAAGAGTCCCTCCTGATGGCTGAAGCTCCAGAAGGAGGGAGCCCACCCTGGCAGCAGCAGAAGGGAGATGGGGTGCCGAGGACACCAGGGCACTGACAAGTTTACCCTTGAATTGAAGAAACGGGACTCGGCTGCTGCTCCAAAAGACCCAACAGACTACTTTTAAGAACAGTCCATTTGCTTAAACAATAACCTATTTCCATGTAGCTTTAATTAACAAATGACCATATAAGTCCAAGTCTTAGAAGAATAATTTTTAGATTTCCAAATTCATTCCTCAGCTAATATTTTAGAAGCAACATTTAACTGCACCGATTTATTGGCAGAACATGTGAGTGCACAGGTGTGCACAAGAGTCGGCCAAAGAATTCTGCTTAATTTATGTGCAAACAGTTACGTTATGGAGATATCACAGGGAAAAAAAGAAAACTAGGATCCTGTAAGAAATAACCCAAGTCTTTTCAATCTGAAAATGTCAGCATTGCACAATGATAGCAGAAACCTGAGAACAGTCGTCTTCATTCTTAGCATGAGACTGGGAAAAATCAAAATATTTTTATTCACCAAAGGGATCCTCAAAGTGGAAAACATACATGGTGACATGTTTCCAACTGGGTAGCATGAAAATTTAAAACTTAATCCGATTTTAACCTAAAGCAATTTTTTAAGAATATCTGAGGCTTGGTATTATCAATGTAATACTTGAGAGGTGTGAGATCGAACCAAGGCTCGCCTCTGTGCTCCTCAAAGACCCATGACCCAGCCTCCCCATAAATAAATTTGCAAACAAGAAGTTTCATTCCCCTTGCAGCTATTTACAAACACAGAGAAGTGCTCCAAAAGCTAAAGCGAGGGCCCTGCAAACCTCGGCTGCCTGCTCTCCTTCGGCAGCAGCGGGACACGGTCAGACCCAGCATGGCGTCTCCTGAGGCTGCAGCTCATCTCAGGTACAGGTCCTTTGGTCCAGAGCAAAACTGGTTTGGGTTTTCTGCCAAAAAAAGGAAAAATTTCTACAAAGCCCCGCTGCACTAACAGAAAAAGTCTGATTTTTCTGGGGGTGGATATAGCCTGAGGGTGAACCAAAAGCCGACTGTGGTAAATACCGACTCCCGCTGAAAGTCATTTCATCGGGATCTCGGAGAAAGCAGACAACAGGAGAAGAATAGCAAAAGGGAAATCCTGCCACAGACATACAATTTGCACATGCACTCACTTGCTTTTATCCAACAATTAAAGCAGGAGACGTTTCTCCCCAGCCGCCGCTCGGCGTAGCCGTTACCCATTGAGTGACAGCTTTACAGGCCTGAAAGCTATTTTGCGTAGGGAATCAACAGCGCGACACAGCCCGCGCAGTCCAGACACGAGCCCTGAACGCCGAATGGTACACAGAGCTGTCAACATACTTCACTGATATAATAAACTGAAAATTTATAGAGCTGCCTGGAAAAAATATCCACCCCGCCAGATTACATGCTCCGCTGCCTCCAACTGAACAAAAACAATTTTGAAGCGTGCCAAAGTTCGAGAACTTTCAAAATACTAGTTACTTGCTGCAAAACAGATCCAGGCTGGCCAGAAGCGCAGCAGGTAGTACCATACTGTTGATAAAGAGAGAAGTGTACCCACAAAAGTAGGCAAGGCTTGAAAAAGCAGGCAATGTCCAAAAGATTTAACAGCTCCACCAAGAAGCCAACTTGTCTTCCTTTCCTTTAAGTGCTTGTTTTGCTGAGAGGTTCACTCAAAGAAATAAGAGCCACCAGCCTAGGGGTCTCAAAACCATAGTTTGCATCAAGGCTCAGCACGGGCTACTGTAGCCCCCCTCAGAATTACCCCTCAGGCCACCACAGCGGGTGAACGCCCCCCCCGATGACACTGCTGGACCTCTCCCCAGTCTTGGAGGTAGAGCTGACAACCCAACCTGCAACGCTGCCATCGCTCCCACCCAATACTCAATCCATTGCTTCTTGACTTTCTTCAACAAGATGCTGGAAGATGCAGTAAAGTCCAACACCACCGAAGCCTCCTCACCAGCGAAGCCCAACTCTGCTGATCTTCTGCAGACGTAGCAATCGGCACTTCCTAAACAGACTGACACACCTCTCTTCCCCGTGGACAACCAACCTGGCAGATCGTGTTGGAAAAAGCCTTTTGTAGATGAAGAGCCCAAACTCAGCCCAAACCAACCACCAATTCAGTCTCTCCGAAATGAGCGGCACAATTCATTGTACCTAAAGCTAAAATCGAGCACTATGCAAGACTGTTCATCCTTCCTGCAACTCAAGCTGTCAAACAGATCTTCACTAGCTTTCAGTCAACCTACATCAATACAGCTTCCTACACCAGCTCTTCCTAAACCACTCGTCTTAAGGTGTAAAAGCCATTAGCACACCAAGCCCAGCTATATCAACCAACCTAAGAGCCACCGCAACAGCAGCTGCCTGGGATGCAGGACCAACAGGGCATCGCTTACAACACGGACAATCTCTTCAACCTCTAAACTGCTGGTAAGCACCATAAAATTTCCCCGCAAAAGTCCAAGATATTCAAACCCAGAGTATTGGCCTTAAAAAACCTGAAAGCCAGGGAAAAAAAACTCAAGAAATTGCCCTGGGTTTTGTACTGTTGTTACATTGCAGGCAGCCGTCAGCCTGACACGTACCGACACGAGAGCCCACAGGCGAACCGACAAAACGAACCACGGGGCTGCCCAGCTCACCCCATGTACGCGCTTGCTCTTTGTCAGACCTTTCCCCGAAGCACAATTAATCTGTGTTTTTCCTTCACAACCAAGCTCTTTACTAGCATGAACATTGAACTTGGGTCCATTACGGGGCAAGACCAAAAATAAAGACTGGGAAAGAAGAATTTCTGAAACAGCAGTAACTCCAAGTCAATTTTGGAGACGTAAGGCATATTTCACATTAAGATGTCGGTTACTAACATTTAAGGCTAACAGCGTCATTTGCCCTTCAGCTAGAAGAAAGGCATGTAAGCAACCCTAACTAAACTGAAATTTCCCCATTGCAAAGCGTTTCTGCCAGGAATCACAATTTGAGTGTCATGTTTCTTATGCCCTTCTTTGTACAATAACCCTCTAAGTCCATGCTTACAGACAATGTTTTATTACTCGGTATTATACAAGCCAATGTTAACAGAGCATCCTAGACGTCGTCTGGACCAACTTCATGTCAGGGCCTTTTTGTATCATGCAAATTAATATTGAAAGAAAGGGGAACAGCTGGATCAGAACTAACGTTACCGCTTTATAACCTGAACTATTACTACTGATTTTTCGCAGCAGAGTGCCCCCGTTTCTTACAAATGCAGTTTTGCTTAATTCTCCACACAAACAAAAGGACCAGGACCGACGGGGTGGCAGACGAACACGTGGCACGGCGGCCCACTGCCTCCCAGCAACATTTAAGGCCAATTCCAGTCCCAGCACAAGGCGATGCCATAAAGCCGGGGCGGGGGGAAAGCTGGCTTTTCGGGTGACACTCCCATAGCACCCTCAGCACCCGTCCCTGCAGGACGGGCTGCACAAGCTGTTCCCCTCCACCCTCCCACCCTTTCCAAACTCAATCTTTTACTGTCCAAAAGAAATGTTTACTTTCAGTTGTTTCTAAACCGCTGCTTTGCCTGCCTTTAACAGCCTCACGGGCTCAAGTTAAAAAGCATAATGCAAAAGCTTTCAATTCCAGTGTTTTTAAAACTTGGTTTTGTGAACTATCTAACTATACTTGGCCTCACTCTAATTAACCACTAAATGCCAAATAGTCAAAGAGCAAAAATTGTTTGTTATCTTGAAGCTACATCTGCTCACAAAACCTACAGTGGTTTTTTGTTGCTATTGTTCTCGAGATTTGGGCTTTTTGAGAAAGCATACTTCACGATAACAAAATTGCTAGGTAAATATGTCAGTGAGACCTTCCCTGTCAGCCGTAGCCTTGGGGTGTGATTTCTGTTCACGACATAAAAATTTTTGCTATTTGCCAGATTTCAGATAGCAAAGTTGGATCCCCTGGAAGATACCTGGCGTTGCTTTTGTGCACCAGCAGCGGGAATATTTAACCGCTTGAGTACCAGATCCAGACAAGTAGCTTGAAGCCACACAGGACCCGCACTGGGACCTGATGGAAAGTTTAACTTCTCCAACCACCCCCATCGACTATCATTATCAGAATTACCATTTATAAAACTGGTTTTCCAGCATCTTCAGACGTGGGAAGAAGAAATGGTTTGGAGTCAGGAGGGACCAACAGCAGAGAAGCTCATGGTCCACGAGGTGGGGGGACACCAGTCCGGGGGTCTCTGGAGGTCTTCTTCTGAGCCCAACTGCAGCCACTTGCGTGCAGCTGGGCTCAGAAGCCCAAAAGTCTTCATTAAACAGGAATGAGCTAGTTAATATTTCAGCCAAAGTCCCCGCCCAAATACTTTGGTCCAGTATTTAGGTACCAGAGGAGAAGTCCTCAGGTTTTTCTCAGCTCAGCGTGACCCTCAGCCCTCACCTCCCCAGTGGGTTTGCAGAGGGACCCAACGGCCCTAGCGTGGGCTTTCACCGGCTAGAGGGGGCTGTGAGGACAGAGGAAAGGGGACGGGGCTTTACTGAGTGAGGGGAAGCATCACTAGGCACCGAGACACCCTAACTTCTGCATCACTTCCAAATAGCCTGATTATTCTGAAAAGCAAGAGAAAAGCAGACTGGCAGACTAGGGAGGAAAGAGTTGACAGCAATTTGCTGTATCTAGTGTAATTTTCTTTGGCAAATCCAGCCTGTTGTTAGAAATGTGCGCCAGACGCCTGGATCGGCAGAGCTGAGCCTGCAGGAGCAACGCTTTGTATTAACACTTGAAGACCTCAACTTCCGAGAGCTCATCCTACCACTTCATACCAGCCAGCGCACGAAGACAGCACATATGGAACCGACTAAGGCGCTTGATGCAGCGCCTATAAATTGTCCAAGCCTTGCAGCCGCACATAAGAGTGCTAACAACAACTGTGCAGTACACATTTGTTTGAAGTCGGATCCTGCTTTTATTAGGGGCGTGCTGCTTTCCTCTTCAGAGCAGTGCACCGGCTGCTGCTCCCCGCTACGTGACTTCGCCGCCAGCGGGGATATTTGCAGCGAGGGGTGATGCCAAGGTAGCAGGGTGCATCCATTGAGCCCAGCCCGGCTCCCGGCTCGGAGCATCAGCGGCACGATGGTACAGGGCTCCCCCCCTGCCTGCTGCCAGTGCCGAGCCCAAAATGAGAAACAGCCCCCACGCCGGCACGCACAGGCGATCAGAGCCCAGAGCTTTGCAGTGCTTGATTCGATATGGGGTCTCTAGGGATTAAAAACACCAGCATCCGTATGAGTACTGAGCACAGAGGCTCTCTCCATCTCCTAAGGGAAATCTACCCTATGAGCAAAAAATTTGGTATTTCTCATCGATCTGGTGTCTCGCCAGACACAGAGGCCAAGTACAGCCGAGAAGATTAGTGCTGAGCCTCCACAGGCTCAGCTCAAGGCTTTAGTTAAAGGACTTTTCGTGCACACATTCCCTTTTCCTACTTCGACCGAGACTTCAGCATCACCACTACTGAAGAATGAGTCTGAATCCTACCACTGCATCAGTAAAAGCAAAGACCTGCTGCAAAGCCCAACTGTGGCTTATTGAATCTTTCTGAAAAGAAAAACGAGAGAAAACTCATTCATGAAAATGTATATAGCCTAGAAGAGAAGCATGCAGAAGGAAGGAGCTTTGTGTGTGTTTTCTTTCAACAAGGGAAGGTCTGCGTCCTCCCGTGAGCTTTGCTCCCCTGTTTGCTAGCAGCATTCCTGGGATTTCCCACGCTTACAGTAAAGCAGAGATAAGCAAAACCAAAACAAAAACCCACCAAAGCCCCAAGCAATCCCAGGACAGTGCTCAGGTGATACAAGTTTTCCCCAGAAGAATACTTCAACACCAACAGAGGCAGCACCAGAACAAAGTGATTTGGGGTTCCTCGGTCCCACGCAGCAGGCCAACTGGGTTTTTCTTCTCCTTCAAAAAAAAAAAAAAAGAAAAAGAAGAAAACCCCAAAAAAAACCCTAAAGCAGCAGCCAGCAGATACGCAGCTTCTGGCTGCACCGTGCTGGTGACTACCAACCAGGCAAGAGCTCTCACATACAGTTCATTTAAGTCTCCAAACCTGCTTCTAACCATGTCTCACAAAGCACGGCCACCTTCCCCGTGCCTGTGGCTAATGGTTGCTCAGCAGCAAGCCCCGGGACAGCGAGTCCCCGGGGTGCTCTGCTCTCCTCAGGCAGGTGGTTCACCAACAGCCCCTGCTCAGGGATGCCCCGGGATGCCCATCCCTTGCTTTAAAAAAGCTTGGGTGTCTCAATTTTTTCCTAGCAGTTATCGCAGCAGCAGGATTTAACCTCACTGGGGCGATTCTGCACATCCAGCCCATTTCAGCGCAGCAGCATCCTGCGCCTTAAAGCCCATCACTGCCACATCAGAAACATTTTCCTGCAGAAGTGCCTTGGAAGCTCTGGCACATGAGCCTTGGTGTGGAAAACCCCTTCTCCCCCCATTTATCTGCTCTTTGCTACCACCAGAGCCCGGAAAACTGCAGCAATGCTGCAAAAATCACTGATCCCTAGATCTGAGCTCGGATCTTTCAACGTGCAGTTTACGCACGTGTTTGGGCTTTCGAAATTAAGATCCACGACCTGCAAAACAAAACGGGCTTTGGGAAGGGATGAAGGTGGGTCAGCAGCCATTGAAGAGGACCAGCAGCGTGATGACGCCGCTGCGCTGCCAGAGGAGCTGGAATTCAAGCCAAGCATCGCCAGTAAAACAGCTGCACTTTTTTCCAGGCAAGCTCATCCTGTCGAACAACACCAAGTCCTGCGCAGCCCGGGAATCTGTGCATGAGCCATATTCCGAGGCAAAACAACTCCTTTCAACAACGGAAGAAATAGATGAAAAATCCGAGCCAGCAATAAAGATGTTGCTAAAAAGAAGATACAATAATCCTTTAAAAATGACAATTAACGTCTTTAAACTTTACCTTCCCCCACAGATAGAAAAGGTCTCCTTTGGATCTTCAAAAGAGAAAATCTCCCACAATTTACTCCGATGACACAGAGAGGTAATTCAGCTCCTGGTGGGAGCCGGCGAGCAGGGCTTCCCCTCGCCCCGGCGAGCGGGACCCTCAGACAGGATCGCCCGGCTTCCCAGCAAGAGGTAACACCGCAAACTCCGCAAGCACCAACAAGCCTATCCATAGCTCAAAGGCAGCAAGTGTACTAATTTAGTTCATTATCACTAAAAAGATAGTAACAGCTGCAGTTAAAACCCAAGTATTTTCTTTACGCGTTTTCATCCAGCTCTCTAGATACACCTCATCAGCTGCACGTCCAGCAATCCCTATTTTGATCTGATTTTTCCGCCATAGGCTATATTTTATGGGAAAGCATGAGAATTAAAGCTTTCCAGGCAGAAACGCCACCCCTCCTAACTCCTGCAGCCCCAGGTTTCTCAATGCCTGATGAGAATCCGGGTGAAACACAGACAGGCAGAATGGCAGCACCCCGCAATTGCAGTAAAAAAGAAAAAGAAAAACCTCATTTTTGAGTCTGAACTGTTTAGTGCTCTCAGTGTCACAGCAGGTTAGCAACAGTGCCAGCTATCAGCTTGAAATTATTTATCCTATTTTCCTATCCCATGGGGAAATTAAAAAAAGTGCTGGTTAAGGTTAGCAGTAGCTCAGCAACTTATTTGCAAGGTTAAAGGAAATAATTGCTCCAAAATTATTTCCTGGATTAATTTCACTGAGCCCAGCACACAGAGAAGACTGGAAGGCTCACCCGAAGTCTGTTTAGGCCATTAGCACCTGCCCCACGCAGTGTCCGCAGCCCCACGCTTCCCTGGGAAACCCGGGAAAAGCCGCTGCCGCTTCACGGATGAGAAAATAAAAGGAAGAAGCCAAAGGGTTTTTGGTTTTTGTTTTTTTTTTCTGCTGGACGAGGTACCCTGCACTTACGTCTTCTCGCCCCTAGTTAGTCAGGTATTTGCTGCGTATCTGGGTGCGTGACGTTATTTTATCTTCCCTAAGCAGCCCCTTCCTCACCGGGGCTGCCCCTGGAGGGAGCAGGAGCTGGGGCAGATGAGCGTCTGCAGCCAACACAGCCTAAATACCCATTTTCTTGCTCCAGCACGGGACCTACCATCAAGAGTGTTGGTCTCATCTCTTCTCCTGTTGGAAGCACTTAGCATTTTCTTTTTATTTTTTTAACACCCCCCCCCCCCCCCCCCCCATGCAGACCTATAGAGAAATGTTGACTGCAACGGAGGTGCAGAACATTGAATAAAACAACTGAAAAACCAAGAGCCAAGGGATAGCATTTCTATGTGCAAGTCTTATCCCTGGGGGCAGCACTGATGACAGAGAGTCTCTTGCTAAGGGAGCACCCGGCCACCTCCTGCTCCCCAGCCAGGGCCGGCACAGCGGCAGGGGGCTGCGAGGGAGCGGAGGGTGGGAGGGAAACACTGCGCTCCTTTAAAATAAGAAATGGAAAACGGAGGAGGGACAAGACAACAAGAAGTTGATTAAGAAGTGTGATGAGGTTCATATCCAGGGAGCAGCGTGCAGGAGCGGCAGCACCCAGCTTAACTCTCATGGGGAAACCAGAGGAGCTGTACGCCGTACCAGGAGCATCAGTGCTGGCCGAGCACGGAGCCGGAGCCACCACGGACGTGGCTCAGCCTTGGCCACGGTGGAGACCACAACCCCGACACAGCAGCTCCCCAACTCTTCCACCCATATAGAATTTACAATTATAGAGCTGTTACATGCTCCGAGGTGGATTTTACTTCGAGTGCTGGCTTCAGAAACTTTCTCGCTATCTTCCCCCTTCCACCTTGTTATGTGCCTCAAGAGAGATTTAAAACACAGAGGTAAAATGAATTGCACGGAGGGATTAAAGGCAGCCAGACAAAGGCTGCACACAGAGGGACAGGGTTGCACCAGACCCGCATTGCCACAGGGGATCGGGTATTTAACCCTGCTTTGTCACTCATGGGCTGCTACTGGGACATTGTGTCTGTTGTAAAGGGGGTAAAAACAGCAGAGAAAAGAAGGGCCTGATGTTGCCAAGTCGCATTTGCCATCACTTCTGCAGTTTGGGCTGGCAGCTCTACGTTGGCCCAAATTTAGCCCGTGGCTGGGCCACAGCACAGGCAGCTTTGTGCCGGACTGGCAGGGAGGGCGAGCCTTCCCCAGGCCTCTTCTCCCTCACCACACCGGGAACCACCCAGCAGCTACCAGCTTCGCCAGCCACCACATCGAAGTCCTGCTGCAATGCCACGCCATGCAAGCCCTGCTGCTGCAAAGCCACGCAACGCAACCACAAATGCAAAACATAGCCCCATACTAGCTACTATGAAAAAAATTAACTCTATCTCAGCCAAAACCAGCACAAGTGACCACAATCCCATGCAACACAACACCTTGCCACACAATGCCTGCAATGCAACACCACGTCGAGCAATGCCCACCATGGCAAAGCCATGCAATGCAATGCCATGCCGCTGCAAAGCCACACAACGCCATGCAGCACTCACCGCTGCAAAGCCATGCAATGCAATGCCGCGCTGCTTAACACTCACTGCTGCAAAGCCACGCAATGCAACCCCGTGCCATGCAACGCCTGCTGCTGCAAAGCCATGCAATGCAACCTCATGCAACGCCTGCCACAGTGTCGCACCATGCAACGCCCGCGGCTGCAAAGCCATGCAATACCACACCATGCCATGCAACGCCCACCACAGTATCACGCCACGCAATGCCCACAGCTGCAAAGCCATGCAACACGCTGCTTGCCGCTGGCGTGCCTCCTGAACAGGTCCCATAGTTTTCACAACACATTTAGGTCTCCTGAATTAATCCACCCAAGAAGAAAGCGCTGGAGCAACGCCCGCGGCTGCAAAGCCATGCAATACCACACCATGCCATGCAACGCCCACCACAGTATCACGCCACGCAATGCCCACAGCTGCAAAGCCATGCAACACGCTGCTTGCCGCTGGCGTGCCTCCTGAACAGGTCCCATAGTTTTCACAACACATTTAGGTCTCCTGAATTAATCCACCCAAGAAGAAAGCGCTGGAGGCAGGGGTTCAGCTTTGCACAGTATTATTCCTCCTTACCATGCGCAGACAGGAGGCACAGCACGCAGGGCTAAATCGCTTGCAGATTTACATATCATTCCAAGTTGCTGTTCTGTTTCTCCTGCTGCGAGAGCCATTTCTGAGGAAGTGCAGATAGACTGGAGAACGACAAGCTGCAGCTTCAGCAGGAGGATGCTGGCACTTGCCATTTGGAATACATTATAGCCCTGGCATTTCATCAATACAATCTTGCATATTTAGTACTTTGCACTTACAACAGAATTTTATTTGGGCTTATGGAAAGAGCTCATTTTAATATCCACCCATCTGTGAGTAATTATTTCTGTTATAGTAGCATTCAGGCCCAACTGGCATCAGCACCATTAGCATACAAAAACAGTGCGTTTCCCCAAGAGTTTAACAAGAGAGCACTTACAACTGCAACATGTAAAAGTCTAGGCAAGAGTTTTATTTTCCTCTCCTATAAAGACCGTTAACTATGTTAAAATTGCATCCAAATCTCGCTGTAATTTTGTACTTGTGCACGATGAATTCTGACAGATAACACATCTTCAGAGACACACTTACCACTTACTCATTGCACAGTTTACTTAGTGCTTTACATTCACAAAAAACCCTCAGCCTCTCACATACGGGTTACCTTCCGCAGCCAGACACCTCTAAAAATAACATCCTCTTAAAGTGTTGAAAGATATTAAAATATAAAGTCATTAACATATAATAAGACTGGAATGAGAGCTTCACATGCTCTGAAGCTCTCAGGGTTTGGCTTCCAGTCAAGAAAAATATATTGGATTAGTATGAGAGCAAAATTAGGATAGTGTGCAGTTTAATTAGCATTACAAGATACTACATGTGTATGGAAGAGCAGAGAAGATTTATAGTATTATGCGGTAAGAAATATAATGTTAAAAGGTTAGAATAATACCGTTTTGATAAAGCACTATGTACTATGAGGTTAAGTGAAAGATAACTTTGGAATGCCACTGAGTGTTCTTAAAAACACAGGTTTGAGTGTTTGCCAGTTAACTCATCTAAAAATTGTGGAAAAACCCTGCAACTTTGGTCACGTGTCGGTCAAACGCTTACTTTGGCAACAACAACCTTCTCCATCGCGGAATTCAATAAATGCTGATAAAGAGTCCCGAGTCCTTGCACAAAGTTGCAGTATTTATCCTTCACGGAATGAGCAGAAAATAAAAATAAAGAAAATACACCTGCAAGCTCAGCTCCGGAATGGGAAGACGGGGCAGAGCCCGCAACAGCCCGGAGGGGAAGGAAGCACAGTGCTCCATGCACACGCCGTCCCACCACCGCTGCCGCCAGCCTCCTCGGGACAGCAGCTAAAGCAACGGGTGCTCTGTTCGGCTGCACGCTTGGTCGCTCGCTCCTTCGGCCGCTCGCTTGCTCCATTAATTCTGTATCGCACACACTCTGTGCGTACCGCTATGCTCTTCCATCCGCATCCGCTCCTCCCGGCGCAGGCAGGATGCCGGGGCCGGCCCTGCCCCGATGCGTTATTCCTCCATTATTCTCTGTTATTCACACTTTTCTGTTTCTGACAAGATATCAGCATCCCCACATTCCTCCGTGAGCTGAGGCCCGTCCTCCTCTCCTTCCCGCACATTGCCAAATTAATTACATACTTGTCCCCCCTCTGCTTTCCCTCTGCTCTTGGCTGGAAAAATTGCTCTTTCCTTTTGCACTCCCACAGTTATTTCCCAAAAATCAGTCGGTGTGTCCCGCCCCCCCCCCCCCG
>NW_008796193.1:1735111-1738675 GCF_000699145.1 Aptenodytes forsteri | reverse complement strand
TCTTTGCCCCCCCCCCCCCCCCAGCTTCATTCAGGAGCACCCGAGCACACAGGGTAGCACCCACCGGCCACGCAGCAGGGCTGCCTGCGCTCTCCCCGGGCGCTGCCACAGGCTGATAACCCACCTTGTGTTGACACGAGCTTCGAGACAGCAGTTGCAAAATAGATTTCCTATTTTCCAGCTGCTTCTTCCCTCCTAGATGTGGGATTTTTCTTTTTTTACCTGTTCTCTATTCTCGCCAGCATCCCCAGCACTTTGAGGGTTTCCCCGGCGAGACATGCCCACAGCCGCCCTGCGCTTGGAGACCCCAGAGCAGCAGCTTTTTTTTTTTTTTCTCGCCGACAGCTTCCCCCTTTCCAAAGGGGAATTCCTGAGCTCCAGCCCTCGCAGCTGAACACCTCGGCAGTGGTGACATCCCACCGCATACGACATGGTGGCCGTCTCACCTGCTCGGTGTAACGAGGCAGAACAAAACGCACCCAAGCGGCATCATAAATCTCTGTATGATTTATAATAAGCAGAAGGTATAAATAAGGTATAAATAAATATATAAATAAGCAGAAGGTGCCTGAAGCAGCGCGGTCTCAGCAGCAGGGCCCCCAGCAGTGCACCAACCGGGCAGCTCCCACGGGGCCAGCGGAGACGGTTCCTCCGCACGCCGGGAGTCAAACCTACGGCACACGCACGGAAGCACCTCAAACCCTCCAGGCAAAGCTCACGCCGTACTTAATTTTCCAATTAATGCAGCATACCCGGCAGTCACTGCCATTCTCCTGATGCTGTACCATTTTCTTTTTAAAAGAAGGCGTTACGGATTCGTGCCAGATTTTGCACAGAATATTCACAGGCATAGTAGCAGAAACATGTTTTCTATTTGATATCAGGCAATCCCGCTGCAGCCTCCTCTCCCCGGCACAGACCCCAAACCTCACGCAGCCTCAGGAATGTTACCCTCTCTGTCGAGGGACGTGAGTGAAGGTTACCAGAGTCCCGATGTGTTATTAGCCAGATAGCGCACTGCGGTCTCCCTTTATTGCCCTGTAAGAGCTTCTTTCGGCTACAACCAAGACCGCCGAGTGTAATTCGAGGGAAAACCCACCATGAAACGCATCCCAAAACACCATCTTCCTTCTGCTCCACGGCCCACCCGCACAGACCCAGGGTTTCCATAACCCGAGATCAGAAGTCATGAAATCCCAAAGCGCGAGCCCTGAACAGGTATTTAAAGGTTTGTGCCCCGCAGGGAGGCTGCTTTCGGAGGAGGCTAATGCTGGAGAAGCGTTTCCAACAAGACACTGTGCTCAAAGCTTTCAGCACGCTGTCGAGTCTCAGCTCTTCCCTGATCCATCACGCGCCGGTGCAGCCCCCCGGCTCGGGATGCAGGAACCAGACACGGGGATGAACATGCACGGATGAGCTCGAGGTATGCTCGGGGAGGGAGAAGTCTCTGGAGCAGCTCTAATGCCTTTTAGACCCTTTGACAGCGTGTTGTGCAAATCGCACCTGAATGCTGCCTTTTACTCCGGAGCTGGAATTGAGAAGAAAGGGCAAAATAATTGCAATTTCACATCAGCGAGGCAGCCTCATGGCTGAGCATTAATACCCTTCGGCTTTTGCACTAGGTAAGTCTTGCCTCGATGTTCCGACCGACCTTCAAAACTCCGTTTCAGTATAGAGCTACTTACACTAGACGGACAAAGTTATTTTGAGAAACACCGTACAATTATTTTGAGAACAGACGGCAGCAAGTACCTGACCACAATTCCCTATTTTCGGTTACGACCCTTCGGCGGCAGAGAGTGGACAACAGGCTAAGTGTCAAAGACAACGCGATGTCCGTCTGTCCTCTACAATCAACGGCCCTTTCCCACGGCCAGTTACAGAGGTCAGCATGCCACAACCCTTCTCCGGGTGAAACCGCCCCGAAAATTCACCAAGAATTACTCTGCCACAGCATCCCGACCAGAAACAGAGCAAAACTATGTGTTACTCCCTAAATCTCTTCCTACCTCCCCCTCAAGTAAAGCCAGTTATTCATTTTTTCTAAACCTAAGAAAAAGCAGCGTGCATAGACTGAGTTGCACACTCGCGCTATATTTCTTTATCCACGACTACAAGCAAAATACTACTTCGCCTCTAAAGCTTTATTCCTGTAATTTCCTTATCAAACGAGCAAGCAGGCTTTCAGAAGACACATATAAATTAACGGGGTCGTGTACCGCCTAACAACTGCGGGAACAGGAGGGCCCCGACTGCTGCTTCAGGAGATGGAGGGACACGGGTGGGAACGGGAAGAAAAACAAGTAAACGAACAATTAGGGGGTTTATGTGTGTTGCTTTGGTGGAATTACAGATACCGGCAGGAAAGCAGTGATATTGTCAGGAATGCCGACGTAAGTGCTACTCGAAAGCGGGTACGTCCCCCGTTAAAAGGGCAAGGGGTAGAGACCTACAAGAACAACGCCTTTGGCATTGATGAAGGCAAATGCTGGTAACCAAATTCCTGCTCAGCGCATTTTTTCAGATGACTCGGCAGCCGCCCCCGGCCACGACAAGCAGACAGCCCCCCCGGCCAGCCACAAGCGCCTCCACCGTTAGCTTGATCTGACATATCTGATGGATATTTGATCTTACTCCAAGAGGCAGACTTTGGCAACCTTTAAGCCTGTCTCGGGACACTCACAAGGGCACGCACTTCGCCCGGCGTTTGTGAAAAAGTTTTTGCAGAAATGTGGCAGGACACGGACTCACTTGGAGAAAAAGCACGGAAACGATGCTCTGCGAGGCTCAAATATTGCAGGGATGATTTTTTTGACAACAAAACACTATCTAGTTTAGGCATAAAATATTTTAATGAGCAACACATAGTACGCTGCTGCTCACAAGGGCACGCACTTCGCCCGGCGTTTGTGAAAAAGTTTTTGCAGAAATGTGGCAGGACACGGACTCACTTGGAGAAAAAGCACGGAAACGATGCTCTGCGAGGCTCAAATATTGCAGGGATGATTTTTTTGACAACAAAACACTATCTAGTTTAGGCATAAAATATTTTAATGAGCAACACATAGTACGCTGCTGCCTGTTCTCTGCGAGCGAAGCCATTAGCGAAACGCCTGCCAAACGCTAACGAACACACTGACAGAATCACTTTTGTATTCCACAGCACATCCATCTGAGGGGATTATTTAGATTTTATAACATCAGTCAAGGCTGAATGTACCACCACTCCCCAAATCCACTATCGCATCTCAGGGGGACAGCAATCGAAGAGTCGATGAATTAAAGCAGCGTTAAGAAACTTTTCATCTCGAAGCCAAACCGGTGATGCAACACCCCGCAGCTTCTGGGACAAAGATGTGAACTACAATGCCTCAACCTTTGCCATGAAAAATTGCCCTTGTATCTTAAATGAGTTACATATTTGAATACCCTGTAAGATAGGGAAGCGGGGCGTTATCGAGCTGCCAAATCTCACTCCTGTCATGAGGTCATTTCTGGCACGTGGCCAGGCGAGATTTCTGCCAAAATCTCGGTGCTGACCATCGCTCCCCGTCCTTCCCCCCA
>NW_008796193.1:1733254-1735016 GCF_000699145.1 Aptenodytes forsteri | reverse complement strand
CCCCCCCCCCCCTCCCCCCCCCCCGCCGGGGGAGGGGAGGGGGGGGGGGGGGAGGGAAGAAGAAAGGGTCAGGGAGGGGAATATTTTTTGGTTTTAAATCAGCTCGTACAATCGCAATACGTGCAGTAATTACTCGGCCTCTTTACTGAAAATACTTCGCATAGCTAAACACAGCAAAAGGACTGTTCGAGGGCTCACAGCACCGCGTTGATTGGGATGCTGGATCCCCCCCCAACGCACCCCGACGCTGACTGCTCCCTCGCAGGTCCCTGGGAGAGAAATGCCATTGATCAGATGTCTTGAAATAATTATTTAGTAATTTCTGCTTAATTTACGTAAGTGTCTGTCTCCCGATACATGTGCATGGGACCGCACTTTGGATTTACCAGCAGCGCAGCTTGGCTGCTACGGGTTGGGAAAGCAGCTAGGGACCCCATACACACCCTGAAGGTTTTAACATTGCTGATATTAACTTTTTAAATAAAGCTGTTTGCAAATACCTCGTTTCATTGCTTTAATGACAGAAGGGATATATTCACAGCACCCTGAGACGCAGAAGGTGACTGTTTTTAGCTGCACATAGACTCAAGCGAATGGTAAGGCAGAAAAGGCAGTGAGAAACAGGAGAGCAGCACTACTACAAATAATATTAATTACACGTTGTCACAGCACCAGTTTCCAAACAGAGCGTTTTCGGTGCCAGCAGTTAGGCTGCAAGCTGTACGCTGCCCGTTAAGCTCAGCGTTTCGCATGCCCTTACTACAAGGAAACTTTCTCTCACAACCGACTGCTTCAATATGTCCGAAAGAATTTTTCATCTTACGCCCGACAGGCCAGATGTAAAATAAAGAAATAAATAATTAGCATTACCTTATCTGGAGTATGTCAGCTGTAGCGAGCGACGCTTGGATCTTCGTACACATCCAGAGACAAATTATCTAACGCTGTAATTTATGAATGCCTCAACTATTTACCCTGGTATTTCATTATACATTCACTGGAAAGAAGAGCTCTAAAGACTAAACAGATCCAGCACGATAACACGAAAGGAACTTCAGCCGCATGCTATTACAAGACAACCCAAGAATTCAAACACGACATCAAGCCTCTCGGGGGGGAAGGGGGAGAAGAGGCGGGGGGGGGGGGGGGAGGGAAAGCGATGACCAGATAGCACAGGTTCTCTCCGGTTCAACGCTTACTTAGATTTTATTATCGGAAGCTGCAGAATCCAAATACCCACTGGAAGGCGTGAGCCTGGCTTTTCCGGGAGCAGCCGAGGCCAGCGCAGCGGAACGGCTGCCCGCTGCCAAGTCGGAGGAAGAGTTTCCAAACTCGCAGCTTTATCAAAGCTATTTTTGTCCTGTCCCCCCCTGCCATTGATAACCAGCAAGGCAAGGACTGCTGGGGTGCCGCGGCAGGGCTTTGCATCTCCGCTCCCCCCAACCCCCAGGACGCCCCGGCAAAGCCACCCGGCCCCTTTGGGGAGCGGGCCGGCCGCTCGCGAGGCTCGACGGGGAGGAAACTCCTTCCCTCCAGCTTATCCTGCTCGCAGCGAGGTTTCGTGCCTGGAAAAAATGAGCTAAGTTTGCGAGCGGAGGCCCCAGCTCTGCTCCTGCTCTCCCAGAGGCTGGCGGGACTGGCGAGCCCCTCTGGGCACCACCGCTCCCAGGGGCTCGATACACCAGCGAGGAAAAGCGGAGGCACAAGCCAACCTGTCCTGCCGAGCCATCACCGAAAAGGCTGATGCGTCTTGGTTGTGGGG
>NW_008796193.1:1718661-1731933 GCF_000699145.1 Aptenodytes forsteri | reverse complement strand
GGTTTCTCGGCACGAGGCGTCGCTCCCAGGGGGTGGGACGCGTGTGCGGGAGCAGAGCCCACCGAGGGGTGTGAAAGGCCCGGGCGTAGCCCCTGGCTCGTACGCCGCGTCTCCCACCCGCGGCATCCCCTGCCAGCCTGCGGCAAGCGCCCGGTGGGTTGGCCGTGCCTCTGGTCTGGCCCAGCGTGCCCGGGCCTTCCAGCGTCGTCTTTGTTCTTTTCTTCAAGCGAGCGGAGCAAAGAGTTACCGGCTGAAGCTGAAAATAATGGGCTGGGCGGTTGCTCGGCACAGGTTACATACATCACCGGCGTTGGAAGCGGGCTAGACAAGGGTGGAAACCGAGAGCTCGTCTCCTACGAAGGGCGGTCTGCTGCAGCCCCCTGGGGACTGTGAGCACCTGGGAGTGTGGTCGCGTTAGGCAAACAGTCTCTCAAAACCAGTGTCGCTGCCAGGCAGCTGCATGTGTGGAGGATTCTCTGCAGTGAGAAATCAGAGGAGGGTTTTTGAGAGCGGGTAACAAAGACACCCGAAGCCCGGGGCTCGGCAGGCAGACTTTCGTTCTGTAGGCACCGCGTGGAAGGTGAACGCAGCCAAGCAGCGGGCGCTCAGCAGGTTTTTTGAATGTTTTGGGGCGTCAATAGTTGCCTTCTCCAGCTTTTCTGAGGTTTGATTCTGACTGCTAGAAACAAATGGAAGGTGGAAAGCAGCTTGGGCAAAAGTTAACCAGGAAGAAGTGCGGGTTTTGAGAGGGAAGACTGTGAACTTCCAGAAAGCAGGCTTGAATAAATCGTGAGTTTGGGTATATATCCCTCAGAAAACAAGGGCTGGGGGAAGACATCCAGGGAGCTGCCGGTTCCTTATTGGAATTAGAGTAATGGCACATCTGCAGCCCATCCCAGTGCAGAAGCGAGATAGAAAGAATAGCATGAGATCAGCTTGGTCATCTCGAACACAATAAGGAACACGCACAGAAAGTACAAATCAGTCCCCAGTACCGAGTGTAACAGAACAGCGTGAGCGTCTGGGGACGGAGCTGGAAGGAGCAAGGCTCTGACCGCGCGGGAGTGCCAGGAGAGACAGCAAGCGGCGTGGGAGATAAGGAAGCATCAACAAGTGTGTCAGTAAACAAGGAGAGAAAAACCAGGTGGTTCTTCTCAGCAAGGAGGAACACGTACAGCTGAAATAGAAGCGAACGGAACAGAAGGGTTGGGACTATTTTAGTGGGAAATTATATCTAAAAAAAAAAAAAAAAAATCAAGTTTCAGTCAGGCAACTGCTAACACCAGCAACGGGTAAGACTAGAGAAGGGAAGATGGAGTAGAGAGAGAAACATTAGGATTTTTGCAAATAGCTGGGCCTAATGAAGATGATGTTTTAGCCAAATCAGTAGGGGTTATCACTAGGGGTTCGTGGGGTCAGGCAGAGCTTAAAAGACTGGGTGAGGATGAATAAAATGTTGAGAAATTATTATAGAGGTCACACAGCTTGACTAAATATCCCTAAAACATTGCAAATGATCCAGGTGTTTGTTAGCACCCGGAGGGCGAGATGGAAAGGAGGACAGCTAACGGGGATTTGTTGAGGGTGACCTTGTCAGGCCAAACCGACCTCCTCGGTGACCAGGCACGGCAAAGCTGGCAACTGCTTTATCTTGCTTTCCACGATGCCTTGACATTCCTGCCGCTGCGCGGTTCCCTCGTCTGGGTCACTGTAAGGCCCACCAGCCCCTGGGGCTTGCAAGAGCAGATGCGGGAGGAAGGCAGGAACCTGCGGCTGAGCAGGGGAGACTCCTTAAACAAGCATTTGCGCCCCAGGGAGCAGTTTATCGATAGTTACCAGTCAAGGAAGCAACATATCAAAAGGAGCTCTGCCAAAGTCTTTGCTGGTTCTATTACCAATCGGTGTTTTTACTCGATGATGAAATAGAGAGCGAGGTGAATAAGTTTCTGTACGATGCCTACGTGACACAGGCTGCAAGGAAGTTTGAATACAGCGTTAGAAATCATCTTAACAAATTGGAGAGGTGGCCTGAAGAAAGTAGGATACAATGTGAAAGAATAAAAAAAGAGTGCAAAGGTCTTAATGCGAGCAAGAAGGAGCGGCTGAGGCTGCAGAGGGTGAGGCAGGAGTGGCTAGGTGGCACTGCTGAGGAGCGCTTCCAGCTGGTTTAAAGGATCAGATATTGCAGAGCAGATCATCAGTGCTGGGGAAGCAAGCACTGAGAGGGAATGTTATCATTATCGTCAGATCTACGGGAAGGGTAGCCGCACCAAGGACTATCACCCAGCAAATCCCCCTAGGCTCGGGAGTTCTGGCTGACGGATGCCAGCGAAGCTCCCCTGGGACATTAGAGCCGTGGCTCTTGGCCCTGCGCTAGACGTGCCACGGGAAGGTCTTGCGTGCCCCGTGATGCCCGGGGACGTGCCCTGTGAGCCGACCTGGAGGCACCTTCTGCTGCAGGGCTGGACTTGGAGAGTTGGGTGGTCCCTTGCAGGTCTGCGTTCCCGTGCTCCGTCATCCCGTGGGTAGGGTGAGTTTTACACGAGGCTGGCCTCTTCAGGAGAAAGCCTTCCAAGTCCTGGAACAGATTGGCTGGGAATTTGTGGGGTCTTCATCACTCAGTATTTCATAGGTTACAGCTATAAAGAATACTATCATTGCTGTTCATCCTGCCTTTGGGGAGGAGGATGAACTAGATGACCTCTTTGTAGTCCGTCCTAGCCTTATTTTTCTGCAGTGGGGTTTTTTTTCTTTAAGTTCTGTGTAATAGTCATGAAATTATATGAGAGTCTCTGTTTTCATTTAAGAAAGAAATGTTTCCCTAATATTTGTGAAGAAAGAACTGGAAGCATTAACCACTGCCAACCCTAACAACTTAAGAGCAAAAAGCGAATAAAAGCAAATGAACCCTCTGTACAAAATTCTGTAATTATTTTAGGACAATTTATAATTATTTGAATGCTTAGGGTTGTTACTGTTTTTCAAGATCGAGATCCAAATTATTTAAAAACAACCATATGCTGACCTACTCAGAATTGCAATAGCCTGGCTCCATTTTCAAGAGTAATTTATGTTACTTTTAAGATGAATTTTAGAGGTCAAGTAAGCCCAGAAGTCCCTGAAATACTTTGTACCGTGTATGTTCATAGGGTCTTAAAGACAGGCCTGTATTGCAAATGTCTTAAGTCCAAGCTGCGTAGCTGGGTCAATCGGATATTAATATTAATATTTCATAAGAAGTGAGTTCTCCACTTCTGCTCGGATCTCATTAGGGACATTTGCCAAATCCTCAAAACGAGGTACTTCGGCCTCCTAGGGCAGACCATCGTGCAGCGTCCCACCAATTAAAAAGAAATCCCATCTGATGATGTAATTAATACATGTTATAATCAATACGTGTCATCCCAGACCTGAGAGAGGTCCTCACGCTTTGACCATGTGGCACCGGTCAAACCCCACAAACGGAGGCGTTACACTGTTTCTCCAGGATTTTATTTTAATTTCTCTTGCACTAAGCGTCGCTGCCAGCTTCGGGCTTTGGTGAGAGCGCATGGTGGAGAGCCCTCCCTTGCCACAGATGTTTCCTTTCTGAACCATGAGACCTCTTTCTCTGCTGAATGCAACCAGTCCCCTTTATTTTACAAGTTTCGTCCCCTTTTACCATGTCATACCTGATAAACTTCGTTACATGGGTGAAGAACCTCGAAGGTTTAAGTTGCCTCCTGCAGCCCAGCCTCGTGGCTCCAGGGAGTCCTGGTCCAGGAGACAGGACCAGGGAGGGCAGCCTCATCTCCCAGCCGGAGGACAGAAAAGCCTCGCGCTCCTAACAGCTGCAGAAATGACACAGATTCGTAATGCTTTGGATGGGCTGATCAAAGGCAGGGTCCACAATAGGAAAATAAAGAACAGTTCTTTTTAATCAGAAAATAGCATTACTTCTTTCACAAGGAAGAGGTCCCCCCACCCAAATTTTGCCTCTTTATATCTGCTAGAGTTTATTGGGTCCAGCTGCCCCTGCTTTTCTTCCCCGTGAACAATGGAGAGAAATCTAGGAAAAAAGGAAACATTCCAAAAATAAAGGCATTGTTCCCTCCGGTCCATGTAGTGCGACAGAGTCCTCTGGAGGGTGGGCAGGGGCTGAAGAGGAGCAGAGCCCACAGAGGCGACGTCTGCAATGCCAGGGGACTTTTTCTCTCGATTCCTAAACTTGCTGGTTTTTTTCCCAGCACCACAGTGCAACGGAGCCTTCCCATCCAAGCAGGATTTCACCAAAGGTGGGAGGAGAACCTGCTATAGCAGCCTTGTCCGTTTAGAAGATCTCCCTTTCTTTTGGAATGGGTAAAACTCTCTCAGCACAACACTTTATGTTGTGCAAGGGCACTTTATGGCAGGTCCAAGTGCCAGTTGCTATGCATATTTAACAGATCAGTGAATCTCTTAGAAGCGTGTTGTAAAGAAGATTTTAGCCCATTTCCCATTTACATTTTGGCAACAGCTGCAATATTTGCAGCAGCAATAGAGTAGATTTTAACATGTGTGACCTAAAAGCTTTGGAATTCGTGACTTTCCTTTGAGGAAAGCTCCGCTAAATTGCAGGAAAGCCATCTCTTTTACTCTCTCGGTGATGTTAGCAACAACATTAATACAATAAAGTCTCCTGAAACCTGAAGTCATAGCATACCGACAGCACGTCCCCAGATACGTTTATAAGCCCTTAGGACAAAGGCTCCTGACTTTTATAAAGCCTCCATACATCGCTGGAATTACAATTATTTTTCCCTCAGTGGGAGCCGAGATGTTTCATACAATCTGGATTACTTAAAATTGTCTTTTCAATAACCTGTGAGCCCTGCCTGTGCAGTAAAGGTAGTTATTTGTGTCCGACTGCTTCCATAGGGGCATGGCTTGAACAATATGTTCACATTATAAGAGCAACGTGTACCAAGCAGTTGCATTCAGGGGATGCCTCTTTCCTGGCTCTGTCTACGGCTCTTCTGAGATTTTTCCCTCTCTCAGGCCATCACTGTCTATCTCTGATCATTCGCCTGTCCCTCCCATCTTACTCCGTGAATTCTTATGACTGTCATTTAAAATGACACCTGCCGAGCTTCTCATCCCGCTCCTCAAACTCTCCTGCACCAGGATCATCCCATTCCCCCCACTTGACTGGCAGTCACTGTAACAGGCTTCGACGAGATGTGCAAGACAGAGGATGATTAGAAAACACTCGATATCCCAGTGTCAGCTAAACAGCCGCTGCATTTTAAGCCTGAATTTGTTTTTTTTCTCATAAGCACTAGGCAGCATTTACAGAGCGCAGGGCGCACAGCATCGCTCGAGGGTCCGTTTCACATCATTAAACATGAAAAAAGGAAAAGCAAAAGCTACCACTACGTATCGACAGACATTTTTTTCTTTGAGATGGCACTAATAATTATCAACAAGCAATAACAAAAAGAGTTACATATGCCTGTGTCCTTTTTACAGAGGAAAAAAAAAGGGGGGGTGTCTATTGACTCTTACTGTGCTTATTTTCACGTTCTTCCCCCCTGTACTACTAAGAATTAGCAGCACGTTGACATCTAGCTTTCCTGCATAGACAAGCCTTTGCTTTGCTTTCTGTTTTAAAGGAAGATGGAGGCCTAATTGCTTAGCCAGCTTTGCTATTTCATTTCACTACAAAGAAGGAGGTTTGGCCAAAGAAGGCTAAGTTAAGCCTAAACACATCTTCTTCTAGAGAGGGTAACTAGGATGTTGCTCTTGGTTCTGTTGTATGTTTATTTATATGTTATTTGGTGATAATGAAAAACAAATGTTAGGAATCTATTCAGTTCTTAAACTTTTATAGACTTATTGTCTTTATTTTCAACTGTGCAACCGTCTCTCAGCCTCCCCCTCCCTCAGACACATGGAAGTGCAGTCGGTGACCAGCGTCAGCTGTGCTCTTACTCATCCTGGCTGGAACAATGATATTCCACACCACGTTATACAACCTCCCCGGTACTCGCTGCCTCATCGCCCCCGACATCCCAGGTTGCTCAGGCGAGCGGGCAGCCGAGGAGCCTTCCAACTTACTGTCCTGCAGTGCCGGTTTCAGGATTCGCTGTTGCCAGCGAAAGAGGATACGGTCCTTGCCTCAAGGAATACTTGTCTTATATGAAAGACACCCTTTCAGAAAGCCCGGAGCCCGCGTTGCCCCTTGTATCGGTAGCACTCGTTCACCAACAGCCCACGCAAAAACAGGGAGGAGGAGAGGGGAGCTGCACTGTTCAGCTAACGCTTAGCTTGACTAGAGGACCAAGAGGAGGGTGCTCCTCTCCTCTGCCCATTCCCAGAGGATGGCAGGGGTTTCCCCAGGCTCCAGCATTGCTGGCACAGGCATTTGCCTGACCTGTTGGCTGGGGAGCACGGCTCTGGATTCGGTGCTCCTCGGGGGGGAAAGAAGCCATCCTGCAGAGCCGCGCTCCCTCTGTCCGGGCAGGAGATCCCCAAAGCACGCCCCTTCCCACCTAAAGCAAACAGAGTGACCGCCCTCAAAGCAGAAGCAGGTGGGTCTTGCAGCATGCTTCGCCCATAGCGGGACTCGAGCTGTGGTCCCGCTCCATCTGCAAATGATTTCAGTCACTTTATATTTGTCTCTGTTAACGCACGGCACAAATTACCTCTTTGGAGAAGCAATCTTGATTAAATTATTATCCGCAGAATTTAAATCTCTAAAGCAAGAGAAGGAGAAGCCAAAGAGGCTGAAATACACAGAAACCTAGGGCAGGGGGGTTTCCAGGACATCTCCCGTCGGATTTCCCTCTGGCTGGAGGAGACATTACGGTCATGAAACCAGGGTTACAGCCTGCTCTGCAGGGATGTATACTGAAAATACTGCACAAAATACGAACCAGGGTTACAGCCTGCTCTGCAGGGATAAGCCTGCAGAGCAAAATACTGTGCAAAATACAGTGCTGTGTCTGCGGAGTTAATTCTAGATGATATAAGCTCAATTTCTGAGAAGCACATGAGCTCAAGTACTAGCCTGTGCTCACATCTCTCTCCACTGATACGACCCAGTCTGTGCAAGGCTCTTGCCAACCCAGCTCTACTGCATCGTCCTGGCCTGACAGCCCTGTCCTATAGCTCAACATACCTGAAGGTTTGGTACTCACCTGGCTAAACCTACGTGCTTTCTGCACCTCGAAGGAAAGCCACAGACTTCTTGCACCGCTGCAGTTCCTCAGGGTATTCCTAGATGTCCCTCGGGACAGCAGCTGTGACACGGCTCTTACCGAGCTTTGCTCCGGGAGGGCAGTGGCTTTAGGGTGCCTCGAGGGACTGACCGACGTCCCATCTCCCCCTTGCTAATCCCTTCCCATAGAGCAGGGACTCGCAGGACCGATGGCCGTGGGCTTGCATGCAGTCAGCATGTGAAGCACCATCACTTGTTACGAGGGAAGCGTGGCGGGCTGCGCTGTCTCTCCTTTGTCACCCGGTGGGATTGTCACACGAGCCCATTTACCCTCCAGAGCCACCCCTGGAGCCACCAGCCCCAGGTCCCTGCAAGGAACGCTCATCCTCCCCTTCCTCGGGCGTATCTGGCCTGCAGCTTCCACATCTCTGACGCGCTTTGTATATAGACTAATGGTGCTTCATTATCGGCATTAAAAAGCCCGGGGTCTCGAGAAGGCCTCGGCACTGCCCTGCTTCCTAAGGTTTTAGCTCTGGTGCAGTAACACGCCGCGTCTCCCTGGTCACAGCTGCACAGACGATTCAGGCTGCCGTAAGCAGCCGTTCCGAGCTAAGCAAAAAAAAGAAAAAAAAAAAGTCAAACATTGAAGAAAAATAAAAAAAATGAAAAGAAGAATGAAAAATTAGCCAGATCGCAGTGGGTTTTGGTAGCACGGTGACCAGTGTGTCCTTGTGCCTGATGCACACAGGCGTCCACGTGAATACGCTACCTCCCAGCAGCGTTTCCCCGATGGGCAGTGCAAAGCGCAGTGCCAGGCGTGGAGGGTCCCAGCTCAGCCCTCGCCCTCAGCCAGCGCGCGGCCTCAGCCTGCCCAGCAAATAAAGCTGCAGGGTGGGAGATGGTGGAGTGAAGCCCCCTCGCCCGCCGGTTCCAGCATTCCTGAAGGCCAAATGCTTCTCTCTGCCCCCCAAAGCTGCGCCTGCAAAGGTGCCAGTGGGGAGGAGAGGTCAGTAGCTGTTGGGAGCCAGGGACCAGAGTCTTCCCACATAGTTTTGGACTAAACTCGAACTTTCAAGCATCTCAGGTAAGGGAGGGTGAGTCCCAGGGTAAAGAACTGAAGCCCTGGCTTTGAAAAGGGTAAATCCAAGGAATTTATATCAAAGCAGGAGCGGTCATAAGGAGGACATATGGAACCGTCTTCTTCTGCTCACTTCTGAGGTTATTGGAAACTGCATACCCAAGGCCCTGATCTGGCTACGGGACCTCCACATAAGGGGCTTAGTTTCCAGGTGATCTGGGATTTTGGTGATTTGCAACCTCGAGACTGTTAATATTACGTGACAGCAATAACCAGAGGAAGGAAAACCCGAGTGTTTGTCTTAGATGCATCCCAGCAGTTGCAGATTTAAGCAAGGAGAAAGATCACAAGGCTCAGACGTAATATCCTATATAACACGGCCTTAAACCAGCAATTTCCTCTGCGGCGCCCACATGGGATCAAGGCTTGATAAAGCACACCATTTGAGCATTGGTTAGAGGATTTGGAAGGGGGCAGTAGCCATTTGTTGTGGTATGGAATGGTAAAAATTAAATTGCTTATTACAAAGGTATATTTCAAACAGCGAACAGATACAGCTCTAATGAGTGCCATTTGCCTTCAGC
Organism: Aptenodytes forsteri; assembly: GCF_000699145.1. Lineage (NCBI taxonomy): Eukaryota > Metazoa > Chordata > Aves > Sphenisciformes > Spheniscidae > Aptenodytes > Aptenodytes forsteri. The sequence continues at coordinate 1,723,094 of NW_008796193.1, read as the reverse complement.
TCTTATTACAGGTCCAGCGGTTGTGGCTCCACGAGCTCTGGATTGCTAGCTTTGGGGAATGTTGCATTTCTATACTAAACCAGCCAATAAACATGTGTGTTTCATCTCAGAATAAAAAAAAAAATGATTGAAAAATAGCAAACCGTGTAATTTTTGAAAGGAGTAATCCATTTGTGATTTTAAATAGCATGCTTTTGGATGTGAAGGCCAGTTTCTCTGGATCAATTGGATGAAGACATCTGCTTTATTTCAGAAAGATCTGAAGAGGTAGGACTTGACAGTTCTTTGTTGAAATCTTCGCTATCTCCTTTGTATATCTAAATTACATTTATTGATATACAATGTTGACTTTTTGTAATACTTCTAAAGCTCATAACCTTCTGTTTCAAATTCACAGTCTTCTACCACTTAAGCTATTATTATTTTTACCAGTCCCAAGGGTGTGCTAGAGTCTCTTTGGCACAAATTAGAAAGGCTTTTATGAAAAACTTACAGTTTATATAAAAGAGGTTCTCTTTGGCTTCCTAACTCCACCATCCCCAATGCCAACGTAGTGACAGTTTCTAGCACAGACTCGCCCAGAACGGGTCTCCACGGCATCTGGCGTTTTAGCACTGATGCTAGACTTGTTCACAACTAGGCTCGGAGGATCTGTAGTGGTGTTAGAAACAGTAGTAATTTTCCCCAAGAGAAAGAAAAAAAAAAAAAAAAGGCCAAATGCTGACAAGCTTGTGAATACAAATATGTCAGGGGATCTTCTGACAGCAAGACTTTCCTCCGAGCTGGTCGCAGGCTTACCTGTGGCTTTACTGTAGGCTGGTTGCTAACCCGGGCTTAGCACCGAGCGATGGGAGAAACGGCTTTGGGGAAGACAGAGTACTAACTGGTTTTGCAAGGAACAAATGCTGGGGTAGCAATGACTGAATAAGCCTGGCGTAGAGAGTTGTGGGTCAACCCCAATTAGTTTTGGGGCAAAGAACAAGTCACAGGCAAGAAGGCTGAGCGATAGAAAGGTGGGAAGAAGCTGAGGAAGACTGGAGGAAGAAGAGTGCGAGAACTTGCTAGAGCAAGCCTTGGAAAAGGTGGCAGATCAAATGTGAAGGGTGGCTAGGAAGCCTGAGAGAGAGATGGAGGCTATAATCCTGATTATCACATACATGGGACTCATTTCATACTGAAAACATGAATGGGACTGGCAGGGAAAAGGAAAGCAGGGTGTAAGTGAGGTGGCGTGCCACAGATAACACAAAGACAACCTCTCCCTAGTGTGGCATTGCATACAGCAATTCCTGTTACTTGGTTCAGGTCGCTTGTCTTGGTGTTTCCGCATTAAGACGAGGAAGTTCGATGTAATTTGACATCCCTTGGATTTACCAGGTCTGTTGATCTTTGCTTGCACTTAACACTTCCCCTCTTCCAAGGAAAACCAGATCCTACACACTTTTCCTTACAGGAAGCTGCCCAAAGGGCAGTGCAAGGGATGGATCCATGTTGGATAGCACTAGATGAGTACACGTGGCATCCTGGATGTGCCATGCAGCATGTCTGCGTTTCTCCCCTAACACAACACCAAATTCACCTCCAGAATCCCCTTCTGTGAACCCCCACCTTCACCAGCTGAAGACTCTCGATTGCTCTCACCAGGAGTGAGTTTTCGCAATGTAGAACTGATTTCGTAATAGGGATGAGATGTTTGTGGAGGAGGACAGAAACAGGACACTGATCTGAAGGGTCATGGCTGGAACGGGGCTGCAAGAGGGAAGACTCCTTGGGGCCCAAGAAGAGCAGGGGGCTTGGCAGGGAATGAAAAACAACCGTGGACTTCTTTTTGGATGATACAGTTGGACTGGAAATAACTCGTAACTACGCACATCCCACTTTCCAGATCTATTTGCTCATTAGGGCAACAGGAGGAGGAAGACTGTGTCCAGTCCTTCCCAAACTCATCCTACAACATCCAGCCTAACCTTACCTAGTCTGCTCCGCTATTATTTAAAGAGCAGTCCCCAGGATGGGACCAGCACATTCCTGCTGACCACCACCAAATCTCAGCAGTTGGGTATCTGCCCTTCCGTAGACTCCAGGAACACGATGACCGAGGTCATCCTGCTTCCAGTGCTTCACTCTCAGGCTTTTGAATTTGATTTTTTTTTTTTTCCCCCAGAATACTGGGACCTACATTTTCACCTGACGCAGTTTAATTAACAGGGGTTTTGAGTAAACTCCTGGCTCAGGGCAAGTTCACGAGAGAGGACGATCATCCAAGTCCCATGTGGCATCAGCAACACCTTCTCCTTCTGTGCCTGACCCTCTCCTTGAAATATGCACCTCTATGAATATAGATGAAAGGAAAGGCACTTCTACTGCCTTCGTGTGACCTCTATGAATATAGATGAAAGGAAAGGCCTTCGTGTAGAGGCAGAAGACACTCCCCTTCCCAGCCCTTTCCCATCAAGGGGCTTCACTTCAATACAATTAAAGCTGAATTAATAAAGACACTGATGTTTTTAGTGGAGGAAACACATCAGTATGACCTTGATCTTCCTCAGTTACCAAACCAGATCTAACAGAACCACACGGACCGTCGTGCAGTGTCAAGGCCGTGACCCAAAGTGGGCAAAGGAGAGACCAGGAAAAACAGAGTGAGAGGGAAAGAAATCACACAGTAAAAACCCATCTGGCTCATGGCATCTAACATATAAAACCGTATAAATCCACCTTCTACAGCCCATCCAGGCAACTCCTGCTCTGCTATGGCAAGGGGGTTGCTAATGAAAAATAAATTGTAAGCTCTTACTTAACGCAAATTTTAGACAAAAAGAAGAGAACAAAGGAGTCCTCCAGGCAAAAAGTGTGGAAAATTATGATCATTAATAATTTCTTCAACTCTTAACTACAAGATTTTCATCAGTTTTCTGAGGCGGCATCGCACTAAATTTCCAGTCACAAAATCCATAAGCCCACCAAAAAAAATACCTGTCTGATCACATAAAAATAAATGAAGAACTCCTCGCCAACATCAGGGCGCTCTGATTTGAATCCGTCCAGAACATACAGACTTTGAAAGGCCTAGAAACATTCTTGAGCTTCCTGGTAGGTGGAAAACAGCCCCAAACTGCATTCTTACAGTGAAGAGCAGGGAGGACAATAGAACAGTTTGTCTTCGGGATTGTTAGTCTCACGTGTTCAAATGTTGGTGTGAAAAATGAGGCCCTCGCACATTTTTAGACCCACGCTAACAAGTTGCCTGATTTTCATGAGTCCCGAGTACTCCTGAGCCCAGGGAAGACAGAGAAGCTTCAGGAGCTCTGAAATTGTTCAGAAATATAACTACGCAGTTAGCACAATTTCTGGATGCATGTGCTTGAAAATGATACTTTTTTCTTTTCTGATAAACCAGAACGCAGAACCTCGTGTGTCATCTATTAAACTATATAAATAAATATAGAAACAAAGGGAACTCCTAGTTCACATCCAGAACAGATGATGTTAGAAATCCGGACCCCACCCATGATTTCAGTGTCTGGAGAGTCCCATCTTGCACCTCAAAGCATTTCCAAGCCTGGAGTTTGATTTGGGTCTGCAGTGCTTTGTATTGTTTTCTCAGGGGTGCAGCATTTTCCATGCTCTTTCCAGCATAAATATTTTCACGCTGCCCATTTCAGTTTTTATGGAGTCACAAGGCAAATTTACAGCTGAGACGTTTCGCTCTCACGCCACGCCGCCTTCCAGCTTTAACGTCCACGGGCCTATAGGCATGAAAATTCATAGCCACTTAATTCGCATCAACTTTAAATGGCTGCTAATGAAATCCCTGGGAACCAGCACGTTCCTGGGTGGTTTTTCGGCTGCTGCATCAGTTCGGGCACCGTGAGTCCACTGAGACCCTTCCCTGCGCTTTGCCCAATGCAGGCATGAAAATTCATAGCCACTTAATTCGCATCAACTTTAAATGGCTGCTAATGAAATCCCTGGGAACCAGCACGTTCCTGGGTGGTTTTTCGGCTGCTGCATCAGTTCGGGCACCGTGAGTCCACTGAGACCCTTCCCTGCGCTTTGCCCAATGCTCATTGCAAGCTCAGGAACAGCATCGCTACCCGCCCCCGCCCCCCCCCTGCCCCCCCATGCTCGGCAGCACCTACCTAGCTCCAGCCCCAGCTCCCGGCTGTAGTTTGGGTCTCCAGGGGAGGCAGGGGAACCCACCACCCCTCACCTTCCTCGTGCTCATCCCACACCTCCCACCTCCAGACCATGCTTGACCTCCAGCTGCAGCACCCATGCTGGGTGCCATCCCCGCTGCCCAGCCCCCTGCCTGCTCTGCCTTTCCCCGGGGCAGCAAGGTTGCCTTGGGTCTCCAAGGTGCCAACGGGCTGGGCAGCTGTTCTGGTGGTCCCAGCTGCCCTCAGGGAATTTGGAGCGAGTGTTGGGCGCTG
>NW_008796193.1:1684188-1699010 GCF_000699145.1 Aptenodytes forsteri | reverse complement strand
AGGCGAGGAGACGGGGCACGCTCATGGTACCTCTCTTTCTGGAAAGGCGGCGACCGAGGGGGAGATGCTTGGAGCCTGTTAAACCAGGAGAGGCCTGGAGAGCACGGGTGAGGGGTGCTGTGCCTCATATGACAAGACACAGGGACATCAAAAGGAGCTGCCAAGAACAAATACCTTCTCAAGCACGCGACATGGCACTCCAGCACTCATTGCCACGGGAGGGGGGATACCAGGGGAGTAGCTGGGGCCAAGAATGCAGCTACACAAATGCAGCAGTTAAACATCAATCCAGAGCTGTTACATAAAGAGATACCAGGAAATCCCTCATATTTGTCTCAGAGATCCCATTAATCGCATGTCGACGTATGGTTATTCCAGGAGCATGCTTGCCCTGCTCTTAGGCAGCTTCCCTAAGCATCTGCCACAGCAGCACACCCTGCACCCCGAGCCTGGCCCAGCAGAGCCACGCTATGGTGTTATTTCCTACAGGCTCAGCAAGCAGCTCGAGCTACATCTCCCACCCTTTGGCTGCGTTCTCCCTCCCAGGCTGGGCACTCAAGCTTTTAACCTCCAGAAGCAGGCCCATTTTGAAAGGCATCACCACCACCTACCCAGTGCGGCAGAGATGCCAGCCGGTGCTTTCTCGTCGCTGCAGCAGGAGGTTGGTAGGAACGAACGATGGCACGTGGCTTGCCGGGACCCATCCTGCCAGCAGCTCTCCCAAAGGAAGAAGTGATCCCAAACACATTTTCTGAGAAAGCTGGTGCTTTCCGTGTCCTGAGGCTATTTACCAGCTCAAGCCCTTTGCAGGACTCTTATATGTAGTTTCTAGAGCCCAGCTCAGGCTCAGAGCTGCTCAAATTGGGGCAGTTCAGGGCACACCCATGAGGAACCACTACTGAAAGTACGTTAAAAGCAAGTGGAGGGGCCTGCAGACATTAGGAAATATCCAAGCTGGATTTAAGTGCCTTCAGCAGGGTATGTGCTAACCTGAGACACCTGAGTGCTATTCTGGAGATGATAGCCTCTGGTGTATGCTTTTCTGTTTGTCTGTGGGGCTAAGCACGATCCCCTCTGTGCAAATAATAAGAGACCCCCCTGGTTCTGTTTGCTGGCCATCATGCTTCTACATTAGAAGTTCATGTTCACGCTTCATCCTGGAAACCATCTTGACTTTGCCTTATTTTTACACTTCAGTGGCACCAGAACATGGTACTCTCTGAAAACCAAAACAATAGGCTGGAACAGAGCAGGACAAAAGGATTTTAGAACAAAGGACCCCGCTGTCCCTGGTTTGCAACAGCGATGCTTCTGTACGGCATCTACACTGTCCCCTCGCTTCCCTGCCAAAGCTGTGAAGTTTACCTGAGAAATTTGGTGGGCATTCACGCAGTTATTGCTGCTGGAGACTTTGTGAGCAGTTGTAGATGACTTAATGTGACTTAAGAAACAAGTGAACAGCATGGTTTCCGTTAACAATGGGCTGGGTAATATTGATCTCTAGTTGCCCAAACTGGGAGTAGCACCGTGACGCTCCCAACTGCCTGTCCCGGTGTCCCGAACCTCCTGCCTCTGGGCTTTGCGGACAAAGAGACGACCTGGCGGTTGTATCAACGAAATGGCTCCCTCTGAAAGGAGGTGTGATGCCATCTTCCACCCAGCTAGTGGAGACCCTGAGCAAAGCGTTGTGGAAATGAAAATCAGGCACCAATCCGTCTGCTACCATTAACGGCCAGGGAAGAAACGCGCGTGTACCTGTGTCCACGTGTAAAAAGGTGCGCAGGCTGCTGGCAGGGACAGGCAGCCCTGGAATACTTTGGATTTTGCAGCTGAAGGGCTGAATGTGGATATTGGCTCCACGTGGGGCAAAGAAGAGAGAGGAGCCAAAGGTGTCCCCGCAGGCGAAGGGAGAGGAAAGGGGACGGTGCAGCAGCAGGAACCCTGCGCTCAGCCCAGCCGGGCGCCAGCAGCCCCAGCTCCACACCTGAGCACAACCCTTCCAGCACAGCCCCCCGCTCCTGAGCCAGCTCCTCTGTTTGAGGAACTCCAGTAAATATACGTTGTGGTTTTTTTTCTTTCTGAGCCACAAAGGAAACCTGTCTCTTGCGGACGATTTGGTTTGGGCAGAGAGGAACGAGAACCTTGTGAGAGGCCAGAAAATGCGCCTTCAGTTCTAGCCGTGATATATCCCGCTCATTATTTACTCAGCCAGCCCCTCACGCGGTTACGTGCCAGACACCCCACTCCCTGGCCGTGCTCTCCAGGTCTCCCCTCCTGCACCCGCCACTTCTTCTTCTCTGCCCCGGTTTTACGGCAGAGCCGATGCCTCCCCGCGCCCTCCCCTCGCATGGGTCTTCTCTACCAATCTGCTTTTTAAAAAATTATTTCTATCTCCGTCCAGTTTGATTCCTGTTTTTGCCCTCTTTTCCTTGTCTTCTTTCCAAACTGAGAATTTTCAGCTTGGGGTAGGAATGGCCAAAGTGTAACTTCAGTTTTATTACATGGCCTTTTGCAGCCTGGCATGCAGCATTCAAGTTGGAGCGGAGTGTCCTAGCTCTGTTGCATGCCGAGATCTGTTGTCCAGATGAATTAATTCCAGATTATATGTGGGTGTGGACTTCAGCTGGGCAAAATTTGGATACCCTGGTTTAGTCATTATTCTCTGATGAATCTCTTGGTGACAGTCTTTGCCCCTATTGTTCTGAGGTGAGCCCCATGGCAAGAAATGTGAAGGCAAGAAACAAAAGAATATAAAGAAAGGTTACGAAATCAAATTCAGTAAGGCAGGGTTATTGTCCCTCTATTCTGCCTCTTCTGTCCTCCATTTGAGATTGGATTTTGCAGGAAAAAAACACCACGGACAGACAGACCGAGTTTGCAGGGCAGGTTCTGGTGGGGAGCAGGGGGCCGGCAGCCCGTCCCACCGCATCTCCCTGGACGGCGAGCAGCACGCCGGGACCTACACGGCCCAAATTAAACCGCAGAGAAAGGGAGGAGGAAGTTATCATCAATTCTTAACATTTTATTTCTTTACTGGGTTAAACAAGGAGCGGAGAAAACCTCTGCCCCAAAATACAACAGAACTGAAAGCATTACAGGTACAGAGACTATTGAACACAGAGAGTAGTAGGATAATATTTTTAATACAACTGAATTATAGCATGGTTTTGTGTTTTTGTTGGTTTTTTTCGTTTGTTTTCTGTCAAACCATTTTGGAAAATAAATGTAATAGGAACTAGTGCAAAAAAGTTCTAAACATGAAGCACAGTGTATAAAATGGCATAAGAAAACTGTCCCCTCGAGGACACAGTCACTTTCTTATGACAGAGGGGAGAAAGAGAAACAGAAGGGGGGTGGGAACAGAGAGGGAGGGTCCGGGAGGCAGAGGAAGAAAGCTGGAAAGAAAGAGAAACCGGGCAGGGGGATTAGAAAGAATATTTTGACTTCAGCTATGCTTTTTGCATTACAGGTACAGAGACTATTGAACACAGAGAGTAGTAGGATAATATTTTTAATACAACTGAATTATAGCATGGTTTTGTGTTTTTGTTGGTTTTTTTCGTTTGTTTTCTGTCAAACCATTTTGGAAAATAAATGTAATAGGAACTAGTGCAAAAAAGTTCTAAACATGAAGCACAGTGTATAAAATGGCATAAGAAAACTGTCCCCTCGAGGACACAGTCACTTTCTTATGACAGAGGGGAGAAAGAGAAACAGAAGGGGGGTGGGAACAGAGAGGGAGGGTCCGGGAGGCAGAGGAAGAAAGCTGGAAAGAAAGAGAAACCGGGCAGGGGGATTAGAAAGAATATTTTGACTTCAGCAGTATGCTTTTTTTTTTTTTTTCACCTCGCCACCACGTACTGTAAAAGGACCTTTTTTTTGTAGGTCTGAGCTCTGTAACCACCGACATTTCACAAGCACTTGAGAAGGGTTCGGTCACAAGCAGCCTGGTCACACACACAGGCAAAGCCGCCCCGGCGGGGGTGCTCCGGTCCCTGCCGAGGTCCCCCCCGTGCCCCTCGCGCCTGCCGGCGTGCCGGGACCCCCCCCCAGCCCGGCCCTTGCCGGCAGCAGAGGGGCAGAGGGACCTCGCCTCGGCTGCCAGAAACAGCATCTCCCACACTTTGAACGGAGGCGGGCAAGGACGCTTTCTTTGGGGCTCTCTTCAGTACTCTCCCTTAAAACGGTTCTCGTCGAACCACGGCGTTTGCTTTTCTCGCTTTGTGGCATCCCTGCCAGACCAGCGCATTTAATTTCTTCCAAATTTAAACTCCCATGAACATGTGGGAGTATCTCTGGTTTTGAAGGCATCCCGTAACTGTGATGTCTGAATGTATTGGAGGCTAGAAGAAGCTGGATTCATTTTGGTTTGAAAAGAAAACAGAGCTTGTTTAGAGGGATGGCTGGGGGCACCCGCCACCAGCCGAGGACCTAGAGAAGAAGACATGCCTCCTCCCAGGCAGCAGCACCTCAGCAGCGAATTCCCACGCGGAACGTGCCCGAGCGGTTCCCAAGGTGTGTTACCCCGGACTGAAACCGTCCTGGTAAGAAAGGCAGCTCTCCCATTTGCTTTCACCGCGGAGCCGCTCAACCTACTGCCCCCAAGAAACTGGCTGGATGCTATTTTAAGTAGAGCTGGTTGGAATTCCTTACAAATTGCTATTCTCTCCGAATCCACTGCCACCAGTTCCAACTGTGCGAGCAGAAAAAGTGTGATTGATTTTTTTCATTTTATTTTTTTGAAAATGAAAGGTTTTGTGGGAAAGGGCTGTTCTTGATACATTTCTCAATTTGAAAAAAAATTGGTCATAATTATCAATATGGCTTGTTTTGACAAGTTTCAAAATTAAAAAAAAACAAAACTGTCTGGCTTGAAATGTCTTTTTGTTTTGCAACTCAAGCACGTACAGTTCCCAAATACGTTTAAAAATGGGAAAACCAAACCCAAATTTCATAAGCCAAACCTAATTTTTTTTTTCGAGTTTCAGTTTACAACAAGCGAAGCTGTCGACTTCCTGGGCTGAAAAAGGATCATCACAAAATGCTAACGAGACTGGAAACCGCTCCCAATCTTGTTTCGAACAAAAGTACTAGATACGCAGCCTGTGACGTGAAGCTGGAGGAACGGTGTTTAGAAACGCAGCCCACCTCCCGCCCGAGAACACCCAGCCCTGCGAGCCGGGGCTGGGAGCTTCGATAAAATCCCAACAACTGCTAAAAGGGATTATTTTTTTTTTTTTTTGGTTACGATCCTTATTTTAACTTATTTATCCTTCGCGGACGGCCACAGCGCTTCCTCTGCTCCCTTCACCCCAGCAGGGCAGAACTGCAGGTCCCTTTGGAAACCGCCCTGGCGCAGCTGATGGCGGTGACCTCCCTCGCAGGGTCTCAGCGCAGCTCTGCACGACCCGGGGCAGAGGTAAAACCCCTCCTTCCCCTACGCCCGGCGCCCCCCGCCCGGCGGGACGAGCATCCACCGGCCTGCGTCCAGGGAGGAGGCAGCTGCACGTCCTGCACAGGCCAAGCTGCAGGCGGCCACGTGTGGGACCCCCCCCGAGGACCAGCCTGTGGGTGGTGGGGCGAGCCCCGTTTTTGGGAGCCCCATTTTTGGGAGGATGCTCTTCTCTGCTCAGCCACGGGGAGCGTGGTCGGTGCTGGCTTCATTGTTTGAGATGGAGCCCGGGGGCTGGGGCTGCGGGAATGGTGTAAAACACCTGGATTTTCAGCAGTCGGGTCCTGACTCTCGGCTGGCACTCGGAGGACAAGCAGAGCAGGCTTTCCCTATCCCCTTCCCTGCAGCGATGCACAGGGCTGGAAGCAGTCGCCCAAAGAGAACACCCAAAAAGAGCTGCTGAAAAGCTTCACTCCTGAAATAAAACTAAATGATGCTTGGACCTGTGCAGCCCCCCCAGAGCTGCCGTGATCCAGGAGTCCCAAACAGGCTCCTCCTGGGGGGAGAAGGGGTGATCACGGAGTTTCCTAATGTAGGTACCTCTGTCACCCCGCTGGGATGCCCAAGAGCTGACTTTGATGGGTTGAAGTAGATCGTTATTAACGTCCTGCCTGAACATCAGACACTGCCCTTCCTGACCTTTCAGGTATAATTTAAGGGAGATTTATACCCCCATGGATGGGAAGCCACAGGGCAGCTCAAAAAGTCTGTAAACAAAATTGTCTGCCACATCGCATAGATTTTAATAGGGATTTTCGCAGAATCCAAGTACGTTTCTGTCCCGATTTTTCTCTACCAATTTCTATAGGCATTCCTTTCCAGGGTAGTAGCGAGGTATCATATTATAATTTATCACAAGCCGCTGCATGGCTTTTTGAGGGCAGAGCCTTCAGTCCCAAGGCTGAGCACCAGGCAGCGCCCCTCCCTGCAGGATGGGGGGTACCCTGTCCCACCGGCCGCGCAATCGGCCCCGCTCCGTGCTGTCAATCACCCACCTCCCCTGCCAACGCGGCGCGGGGAGACCTCGCCGGCCAGAAGGGATGGACAGAGCTCGGCAATGGGAAACTTCATCGCATCGCCGAGGAGGATCCTGCCGCGGGAGCAGCAGATATCAGGGATTTTCTTTTTTCTTTTTTTAAACGCGGGCAGAGGCACCGTCTCCCAGCATCGCCTGCAGTCCTGAGTGGCAGTGAATGAACTGCCCTGACATCTCCTATTGAAGCAAAGCAAAATGTGTTGAACAAAAACCATTTCAAGATGTTTTCTGAGTGTTGCCAAGTTACTCAACATGTTCTGCTTTAGTTGTCAGATGCTTTCAAAGCGATTTCCCTAACTCAGAGCACGAATGGTGAGGGCTCTCCCTGGGAATCTTTTGCCTGGGGCTACCATGGATCTGTATTTTCATAAGAAAAAGGCTCAACTGATGATTAATCTTCACCAGAGGAAGCAGGGCCTTTCTTTGGGATTTTTCTTCAGTTATTTTTAATTAATTTGTACAACTGGCAGTTACATTAAAGTGCAAAACCCAGGGCTAACGCTCCAGCCGGGCAGGACCCGGCTACCTTTCCTCCCGCAGCCCCATCTGCTCTGCCCGCTCCCCTGCCCGCTCCCGCATCCAGACCCTGCGGGGACAGCATCACCCCTCGGCTCCCCCGGCGCCCCGGGGCACAGAAAGCCTCTTGCCAGGGAGGGCAGGGAGGAATCGCTGCTTTCCGATCGGCATTTTTCTTCGAGCAGAGAGAATTTTACCCACTGAAGGAAAGGTTGGGTTTTACATATTAATCCCAATGCATGGCGCCTTCTTTGGGGAGAAGAAATAAGATCATTGAATGAAAAGGAGAAAGCACCTTGGTTTTAAATTCCCATAGGATAAATCCTGGTGTTTTCCAAGGTCCCAGGTGGCTGTAGGAGCGTGGCTCTGCAAAGGGCTCCTGGTCCCAGGGCTGCATGGGGCACAGGAGGGGTTCGGGCTGAAGCGTACCTGCACGCACAGGGCAAAGAAACCCTTTCTCTCCTTATCACAGGCACATTCACTCCATGTTTTTATAAAAATAATGTCAGTGGCATTAACTGAGACAATGTTAACGTCTCCTTTCTGGACTTCTCTCTTGTGTAGCAAAGAGAAAGCTAATATGGGTGGAGGATTATTAAGGTTGTAATGTCAGACCAAAGAGAAGATTTTTATCTGACGGCCTTATAATGATGGACTGTGACATACACCGCTTCCAGCTGCTCTGTCCTGTTCTGTGAACAGCCTAGTCTGGATTCATTTAACGAGATTGGCAAAGTGTTGAATACAGCATATGGTGCCCTAAAACCACAGAACTTATTGACAGCAGCCTAGACTCGCTAAATAAAAGAACTCCTTCCAAAAGCCTTGGTGTGTGAAGACTCAGCACTTTCCTTCCAGTCACACTAGGTAAAATCCCAGCCCTGCGCCTGCCAGCGCGGCTCCGCACCCCGCGCGCTCCCCCTGCCCGCAGACCCGGCACGTTATCCTCACGTGAACACCGCTTGGAAAGCCGCAGCTCGGAAAACGTGTGGATCTCCTCTGGCTACAGCATAACTGCCCTGCAGAGCCTCCTTGCTCCCCGGCTGAAGCAACTACAGCTCCTCAGTAATCACACTAAAGACCCCATTTTTGAAACGGCTCAGCTTTCAGACCATTCATTGGGATGTAGCGCGGGCTCCCTGCCTCCTGAGATGAAGCTCATCAGCTGATGCTACGGAACATGAAGACGTTTGTCACAGCTCCCAGGTTATTCCAGCAAAACCCTGCCAGCCTCCCCTAGTCCCTGAAGATAACTTGGGCTGTTTGACCTCACTCCCGCAGCTCTGTGGAAATCGCCCATCACAAAACCTCCGCACTCGGCGCCACCAGAAACCGCCCGAGCCTGGACTGACACCAACGCACTGGTCCCTCGCTCTGCTCGCCGGCAGTGCAGAAGAGCTTCAAGGCAGGCAGAAGGGCACGCAACCCCTCAAGAACGGCATTTGCACTGGATTCGCACACAGGCCCGCACACGGGGTGCAGAGGAGCCAGCCCGTACCACCACGCCGCCTGCCAGTGCGCAGGCTCGGGCGCTGCTCAGCGTCTCACCAGCAGACAATGAATAGGGCCAGTGACTCAGGGCCACTTGCTGACGCACCACACTGGGCTATTCTTCTCTCTCTAGATGAGTCGTTCAAAGATTGGACGCAGCCTATCTCTGAGAGAGGCGCCTGGAATTAGCTTAACTCTTGGCAGTACATGAAAAATCTAATTTCCTTAAGAAGGAACTGGATCTGGCTGTCTCGAGGCAGGCACAGGACTGTGCTCCCTCCCTCGGTCTGGCTGTATGCTTTTGCTAGTCATCAGAGCAGCTACACAACTCATTTCTCAGCAGCAGAGCAAACGGAGGAGTCGGATCCCTATTTGCACGTCCCAAGTTCTTAGACTGGTGTAAACTAGACTGAAAATATACGGACGCTGTGAGGAATAGTCAAACGAGAATGGTCCTACCTTTTCTGGGTAGCAACCGCAAGGAAATCTGCTGGGGGAAACACTCTGCATCTTCCGTGAGCACCACCTCTCCTAGCCCAACACCCAAGGGACAGCGGGTTCACAGGCTTTGTATCTGCGGGACTTTGGTAACAGGCAACTGACAACGTGTAAACATCACCCCAAAGCTCTGAGATTCAAGTCAAAGCAGAAATCAAACATTCAGCTGCTTCTCAGAGCCTCTTTGGTCTGGAAATGGGCTGGAAACGTCAGGAAACCTGTCCTTCCCACGAGATGCCCGGTACTTCCTTCTTCCAGCCGGGTAGGAAGTAGCTTTGCTCATGGAGCTCTGCTTGGTTTTGTTTCACTGCAACAGACCAGAAACCACAAAACTCTTAGTCCTCAACTCTGTGACTTCTTGGACCCCCGCAGGGATCCGGGATCGGTTTGAGATGCAGCAGGACATTCCTCCTGCTCCATCCCTGCCTCCCAGCAGGGCTGCAGCGATCCACCCTGGGCTCTGCCGTAGGCTCCCCGTCAAGAGGCAGCCTAGAAACAGAGGGACCATCGCACGTCCTCTGTAGGCAACGAGCAGGTTCACATCCGTATCGCGACCAGGACACTTTGCAGCTGACTCGTGCTAAAACGCACCCTCCTCCTTCCCCTCGCCCACACCCAGAATGAACTTTCCTGTCGCTGGTGCCTGGCCCGGAGGCGCAGCGCCGTCCCCCATGCACCACCTCGCAGTATTCATGCTGCAAACAGTTCCTGGTGGGTGGGTGGAGAATTTGGGAGTTTTCTAGGAAAGCAGGATCCGATGTCTGTTTGGGGCTGAATCCCTGGCTACGCTGAGCTCAGGTTAAAAAAAACAACCAAGTGAGCCAAATGTGGCTGCACCAGCCAGCACCTTGCCCGGCCGAGTCCAGCTGTCTCAGCTGGGCTCCTAGAAATTTTCTGATCTGGGGGGCATCCATGGATAGAAAGTATTCACAAAAACTCTCTTCCCCAGCTGGGCTTTATTAGCGCCTCTTCTTTGTGTGGGAGACTCTCCCTACAAGCCAGATTTCTCCAGCCCTTTTGCCCAGTCCTTCTGCCATCCAGTCGATGATTTGTAGCTGGGAAGCATGGAGGGATGCCTTCTGACGCCCTGCATCCAATTGTTACCATGCACGATCCCTCTCCCTCGCTTAGCCTGTGCACTGCTGGAGTCACATCTCCCTAACTCCGCTCGGAGACCAGCCGCTCCAGTCAGGAAAGAAAGCAAAAAAGGTTAAACCAAATCATCAGGACGCTTGGCAAAGTGGGATGCAGGAATGCTGGGGATGTCCCTCCTGCTCCGTGCCTCCTGCCTCCCTCGCCACCTCCTTGCACAGAAGAGCAGGAAAGGCAAGGCTGGAGGAGCAGGTCAGGGATGTAATGAGACGAACCCCGAGTAGTACCACAGTGTAGCATAATAGCGTCCCACTCCTGTCCCCCAAATCCCATCAGCGAGGGGAATGCCACGCTGAGGACACTGCACCCCATGAGGATGGTTCTGCCTTGAGTTGCTGGGTTTTTCCCCTGGGACAGGAGAGGGGGGCAAGGCTGTGCCAAGAGGTGCTGCCTCCCTGCCTGCCTGGCCCTTCGGGATTTACAGACCGAGGAGGAAAAGAAATGGGGGGCTGGGCTGACTGTCAAACCCTTGGCGTATCACTGGCGGGTAAGGTGCGGGCGCCCAAGGCACTCGCGGCAGACGGCCGGGAGATGCGTGGCAGTCCCAGGGGGATACTTCTTCCGAAGAGACCCCCCTCCCCTCCGCTCCCCCCGCCCCCGTGCCGTACCTTCCTGCGCCGGCGCCTCGGCGAGGCCGGGCACGCCGCGCTGCCCGGCTGCTACTGACCGAACCCTTCTCAAAGCCGAGTCCCGCAGCCCTGTGCGCATTAGAGACTCTTCATCACGGGGATGCCCCGCGGCGAGCAGCTCTTGGGGGTATGTGCGGGGGTGTGTGTGTGTGCGTCACCCCCAATCCCGTGCCTCCCATTGGAGGAATAGCATGTGCCCCCCTTAGTGGAAAAAGATCTGGCGTTCTTCTTGGAGGTCGGCTTTCTCCTCCGCATCACTCGTCCCGTGCCACGCTCTCCTCCAGGGCGGGCAGGGCCTCCAGGCTGAGCCCTCCGCCGGCTGCCCCGCTGCCGCCGTGCACGCTCGAGAAGGACACCATGGTGTGGAGAAGCATCAGGACCAGCACGCACAGTCTGATCCGGCTGCTGCCGAGGCGAGACCCTGCGGAGACTGGCAGCAAGGATGGGGAGTGGGGCTGGTGATACTGGTGGTGGTGGTGGTAGAGGTGGTAGTGGTTCTGCCGCTGGTGATGGAGGTGGGGGTCGTGGCGGTGGAAATGGAGTGACTCTGACGCTGTGGATTTGGGGGATGTGTTGTCGTTGCTGTCTGGGGGGTGGTCGCAGGAGTCCCATTGCACCTCGCAGCACTTGGCCTCCTCGTCAGGCAGCTGGTTCTCCAGCAGCCCTGCGGCAAGGAAGCGGAGGAAGAGGAGGGGGTCAGCGGGAGACCGTGGGCGGGGTTGCAGAGGGACCGAGCCCCAGTGCCTGCCAGCCACGCGCCACGGGACAGGCAGAGCCTGAGAACCGGGATACCCAGAGACCCCCTGGGACCTGCCCCCAGTGGGGCTGCGAGCCTGCGCGGACCAGCGTGCAGGCAGAGACCGCAGCCCTGGGACATGTTCAGGACACCCCAAATGCTGCTTGTAGCAGTTAAATGTCCCGGCCCTGCTTTAATCCCGTTACCTTCAGCCCCTTACATGCCTGCTTTAGCTTTCAGTTGGAGGTAGGGCTTTCATTTCCTGCGCTAAGCTGTGGGCTGTTGTTGCCGTGTCTCCATTAACCACGTACACCTCACCCCCAGATGGCCACGTTTCAGCAGCCAGGCAGTGCTTCGCGTGTTTCCACGCTGTACCTCCTCCCCCTCCGCCCCAAAAAACCTTCAAAATCTGGCCCATGGCTTGCAAAGTGCGACGGGGCTCATCAGCACCCCCCCCTGCCCCGTCCCCCCATGCCCCCTGGGGTGGGCAGGAGCCTGGCTCCGTTCCCTGGACCTCCTTACCCATACAGATGACCCGTACAGATGAAGCCAGGCAAACCTCCATAGATCAGCTCGTCATTGTCCGGTAACACAAACGGGCACCTGGTCTGCACCTCCAGGCAGTATTGCTTGCATGGGATCCGGTGTCGGCACTGGTGTTGGGTCACGTTGAAATACTCGGAGCACAGCCAGGCCTTGTAGACAGCCTAGGGGAAGCCACCGAGAGGGACATGTCACCTCCCCAGATGCCGGGGTAGCCGAAGCATTGCAGAGACACAGGGTGAAAGGGGAAGGGAGACCGAGAGCTTGGTCCATCATGTGAAAAATTCAAGCACCACTTATCGCCCGTCCCAGAGCATCTTCCTCCTCCCTGAGACACCCCGCTGCTCCCCCAGGGCAGGGTAGGGATTTACGCCTCCTCTAAAGCACTTTGGTCCCCATCAGCTCTGAACATGGGACATGGGACAGCAAAACAGACTGCGGGCTGATCTTTATCGGAAATTTCCAAAGGTCTCTGCCTGCTGGAAAAGCTGCTGGCCAGAAGCAGGCGGGCACCACTGGGATCCAGCGCACGCAGCTGCTGCAGCCTCAGGCTCGTCCCTCTCTGCCATCAAATAACACCTTCCTCGCCTTCCCCACCCACCAAATAACACCTTCCTTGCCTTCCCCACCCACCAAATAACGCCTTCCTCGCCTTCCCCACCCCTTCCTACCTGGTTCTGGGGGAGTTTCCCAATTCATAGAAATCTGGCCCTTTTCGTGGTGCTGTTTCTTTTGGCTCAAATGGGCAGACCGTGGGGGGAACACGTTCATTTTACAGACATATTTTGACACTCAAATGTACCAAACAGCGGTACAGATGCCCCTGTGTGCTCCGCTCGCCTTTCCACTGGTTAGAGCTGTGCTTGGCAACATTTCCAGAAGCAAAAGCAACCTGGGGGTTCACCTGCGACTGCAGATCCAAGGCTGTGCCACAACCCCTGCCTCTCCAGCCCGTCCGGTCCCCGGTCGCCCTCCCTCGGGTCCACTGCCACTGACACAGCCACTCGTGAGCAGGGGAGAGAAAGCGGCTTTCCTCTGCCGCTGACCGAGATGACCTTCCCCAGCAAAAACCAGCTCTTCCCTTCCACCCTCCGTGTATTCGTGCCCATCGCAGCTGGCCTGGCACAGCCCAGATGGCTTCGGTTAAGACCGTATGTCCCGCACCCCCTTTTATCTCCCGAGCATCAGGCACGGGTGGAAATTGTTTGGCTTCGCTCGCTGTAAAAGGGAGGGAGATCTTGTTTCTCATGGTCAGCAGTCATTCCTCAGCCTGCAAGAAACCCATGATGCCGCTGGGAAGAGCAGGACCCTCCGTGGCACTTCCAGCTCATCTATGAATGTATCCAGGCACGAGCGACAGAGTTAAGGTCATGTTAATGACCACATCCAGCTTCCTTTGAAACCAGCTAGAAAGGACTCCCTGCGATTCAAAGGGAATGAATTTCCCTCCTCGGCATGCTTGGAGAAAACCCCGTGCTCCTCCTTCCAGCTGCATTTTTATTTTCTGGAGGCTTTGAAAACATCACTTCTTTGTTTCCCCATGTTTCCATAGATCCTTATCATCACTTGTTTGGACCACGGTAGTGTCTCAGGATTAAAGCTGGTTGGGAAATTCTTGGCAAGTTATTTTAGCTTCTTTTTTTTTTTTTCCTGGAAAATGCCAAATCATGAAAACCAGAATTTTCATGGAAGCATGTTAGTTTTGGTGAAACTTTCATCACAAGAAGTTTAACCGGGACCAGGACACAATATATGGAGCAAGCCTTTCAGAGCAGTCAGTAGCCCTGTGGTCAGGGCTTTCAGCTGGGATGTGGGAAATCCAGTCCTGCTTTTTCTCCCCGGCCCATTGGATGTTAATTACTTAGACAAAGTGGAACGGCTCCAGAGAAGGGACCGACTCTGCAATCAGCCTGTGAGGACACAACCTGGAAGCAGAGCTTCGAGGTCCGGATCTGCAGCTGCCTGGGCTGATTCCCCCGGGGCCGAGGAGGAGGAGGGGAAACGGGCAGGACGAGCACAGCCCGTGCTCCAGAGATGCTCCAGCTGCAACGCGTGTCCTCCCCACCGGCCTCTGCTCCCTCGGGGACACTGTCGGGAGCAAGGGGACGGTGGGACAGTGAGGAGGACGCAGAAGGACCCCTCAGCGGGGTGGCACATGACGCTCCACAAGTGTGATGAGCTTTTCTCCTTCGGGAAAGCATCTATCATTGCTCTCCACGGGACCTCAACAGGACGTAAAGGAGGGTTAGACATCTCAGTGGACAGTGACATGTTATGATAGATGGGACGGAGAACCAGAAGGTATAAAACAGGCTTCAAACCATCCACTGACTGTCCAGGACTGTCCAGGACTTAGCCAGACAGGACGCATCCTTACTTCAGTCCGAGGACTCAGCAAGTCCTGGCCTTGACACGATGCCGTCATTTACGCACAACTACAGACACACATGTAATCTGGAGCAAAACGGAGAGGTCCCTGCCTCAAAGAGCTTGCAGCTGCAAAGACACGCTATGGGATAGCCTGAAACGTGGGGACCCCTCTGGGAGGGACGTACCGAGGATGGCAACCGAGACACGCAGCCCCAGGAGAGTGGGCAGCGGCCCCGGGCAGGGGCACCCCGCAGGCAAGGGCTCCGGCTCGCCTGGCTGAAGGCGATGCCTTCCCCTTCTCCCTGTTAGAGGGCACAGGCACCCCACTGCAGCCCCCACGGGCCGGGCAGGCAGCGGGCAGGCAGCAGGCAGGCAGCGGGCAGGCACGCAGACCTGCAC
>NW_008796193.1:1680106-1684174 GCF_000699145.1 Aptenodytes forsteri | reverse complement strand
CAGGCGGCGGGCAGGCAGCGGGCAGGCACGCAGACCTGCCCCCAGCAAGCACTCCCGTGGAAATTGCTATGAAACACGTTTTCCGAAGAGTTTTTAGGCCTATTGGAGATTTAAGGCATTCGGAAGGGGTGAATTTCCTTAATTTCAATCTTCTAAAAATTAGTTATTATTTTAATTATTATTAATTATCTGAGTTAGTTATTTGGGCTGCCTTTATAGGCAACAGAGAGAGGGCATCCTGAGAACAACACATCCCCCCAAAGCACCGGAGTACCCCGAGCACCCAACAGCGAAGGGGTTGGAGGTGCTGCTCTCTTTCCCTTTTGACTGTAGAGGATTTCTGACAGCTAGTGCCAACTAGCTGGTTGAGTTCTGAGTAGCTGAAGTTGGGTGGGATGAATTCTCCCCCAAGTCATAAAGTTTTCAGAATTTAAAACTGGATGCATTAACTACACCACAAACAGCCTGCAAATTTAAACAAGAATTAAGATACGCACCAGGAAAGGATAACTTGCCACTCACTTTTCGTGATTAATCATTTGGGCTTTTTCTATGCAACAAGTCTGCCAGTCACATAGCACCAACAGCGTCCTGCCACTTAAGTCTCTCTCTCGCCCACGCTCTTCAGTGCTCCAT
Source organism: Aptenodytes forsteri (assembly GCF_000699145.1). Lineage (NCBI taxonomy): Eukaryota > Metazoa > Chordata > Aves > Sphenisciformes > Spheniscidae > Aptenodytes > Aptenodytes forsteri. The sequence goes on along the minus strand of NW_008796193.1, from coordinate 1,683,538 downwards.
GGTAATGAACAATAAATAGCAAATACGTGAAGTGCATCATTTATATACAGCTCAAAGTGTTGTATTTGCTCACAAAAATTCTGCTGCAAATGCTAAGCGACAGCACATGCAACAGCAGACCCCAGCATCCCTCCACAAACAGGTCACGAATGGGAAAGGGATCCAATCTGCAGCGTGATCCACAGCCAGCACGCTGCCCAGGGCCAGCGGTGGGTGCTCCCCTCCCTGGGGCGAGCAGCGGTGCGAGGCTGCTGCTCCATGCTTCCCCGGGGGGCCGAACTGTTCAGGCGGTGCCAAGGGGGACGCAGAAGTGCTGCACGTGGACCCTCACAAGAGAAAAGCGATGTCTGCAGGGTAACTGCTCCGTAGGTCACCCATCCTCCCACCTGGCAGCCTCAGGGGACCCCCCCAAAGCCCAGCACAGCCTGTGCGGAGCTGGATGGGTCCCACTGGCGTGCCCGGCCCCGTCTGCCAGCCCGGTGGGTGCAGGTGGAAGGACCAGATGGGGCACACCGAGTCCATCCCTCCCACTCACCCCGTTTTTCAGGCCCTCATCTGGCTTAGCGTTAAACATCTCCATCAGTGGGACTTTCTCGCGTTTCCCGAGGATGTTGTTTTACCGCTGAAAGCACTTATCTCGCTGCCTACAAGTTTTCCTTCATACTTGACCTACATTTTTCCATCCAAAAGTTCACTCCCTTCAATCATTCCATAAAACATCCCTCTCCCTCCTCTGTGTTTACACATTTCTAATATTTGCAGATGTATCACGCTCCCCATTTAGTCATAACTTAGGCAAGCTCGACTGATTTACTCTCTCACATTTCCTGCGAGTCTCCCTCCCAGCGCTTTAATCATCTCTGACTCTCCCCCGTGCTGCCTCCCAGGCCCCGGTCGCATTCACGGCTCCCGCCTGGGGACGCGTGCAGCCCGGTGAGGAGGGATGCAACACCGGGTCCCCTGGCAGGGGACCATGGCCGTCACCTGCACTGTCCCAGCTCCAGCTCTGGGCTGCAGCAACCCATGGTTCGGCCCCGCAGGCAGAAGGGGCAGCCGGCACAGGAGACTCCCGAGAGCTTGGTAGGAAGGAGCTCGGGCTCATCCCGCTCTCCTGCGGAAACACAGCTTGCACAAGCAGACTCTGCATGGATCTGCACGGTTTCCCCCTAAAATGTTTCTGTTGACCTCTATCAGGGAAGTTTGGCAGAGGGTTGGGGTCTCAGACGACGACATTCCTGTGAATTTAATGAGAATACTGAGTGAAAGGCTGCAAAGAGCTGGTGATACCTCAGCCACTGGAGAGGGCAGAGGAGGTCCTCTCACCTAGAAACTGCGACCAGGCACCAGGATTTCCCAGGTGCCTTCCCTTTTCCCTTTCCTTTCCAGGGCACCCACCTGCCCAGAGGGAAGCACCGGAGCCGAGCGGCTCCCCCGGTCCCAGCCAACCCTCGCCTTGCCGGGCTGTGGGTCCTCCGGGTGTTGCAGCGGGCATTCCCGCAGCTGTGCATGATGGAAACGGCCCATGTCTGTTCAAAAATAAAGACAGCGAAGACCTGCTGGTGCAAGAGGGCTGGCAGCTGCCCCGCTCCACCGGGATCAGGCTGAGACGCGGGCAGATCTCTAGAAGACACCAGCATCCTCCCGACACGCACCTGCAAAGATCAGCGTTACAGGCAAGGAGCAAACTCCCCGGGATGCTCAAGCAGCAGCCTTACGGCTTTGGTTTCTCCACAGCTTTCGATATCTCTGAGCTTACCCCATGCAACCTGCTTTCTCTTGCCATTATAAAGGATGTGTGAGAATTTAGGACAGGAAGAAATTTATTCTGTGCTTAAATCAATGGGGAAAGCTCGCTGGTTTCCATCCTTGCCCTTTATGGTTGCTTCAGGAAGTGACTTTGGTTGCAATCAGCATTTCTTCCATTCTGTTTTTGCTTTTGGCTGATCTCCAGCCTGGCCAAGTAAATATAAGTGACCTGAACTCCAAAAAGCTCTATTTCTGTGCCCTCTTCCTGCATTTTTAGCTCAGAGGACTAGCTAGATGACTCAAGAAAGCACAAGGAGTTTTGCTGCCTAGGAAAGGGGCCAACTTCAGACACCCAATTTATATGGGAGGAGGAGGACAGGCTATCTGTCTGCATCTGAATTTTGCAGGTGTGCCGAAATACCCCATCATAAAAGACATTAAAAAGAAACAAAATGAACTGGATTTCCAATAGCTATCTAATTAAGCTACCCGTCTGCTCACACCTCCACCGATATCTGAATGCAGCAGTCAGAGGGACGGCCTTTTCCCAGGCACTTCTGTGCCAAATTGAGTTCCTTGCTGCCTGCACTTCTCCCGCTGCCTCCTGTCAGTACCAGGATAGCATCCCCTATCAAACAGCTTTTCCAGAGTCCTTCTGCGTTCTTAGTATTTCTGCACAAAATAACGTACTCATTTTTTAAAGTAATTTGGCCATTTCAATGCCAATCTAGGTGCTGCCAGTATTTTGTAAACACTGGAACTGCCTGTTGAACCACCCCAACTAAATTTCAGGAGAACCAAGGGGCAGGGATGGAGCAGCATCCTTGGGATGCGACACCTTTGCAGAGGATGCAGTGCTTGGGATGGTCTGGATGCCCACCGGGACCACCAGCTGTAATTAACCCAACGAGCTGCTGTTTTCCCATTAGAGCAGGAACCAATGCCTGGGAGGTTTCCCCCAGGAAAATTCTGCTAATAGCACAGGGAGCCTGGCCAGCTGCAACGACCCCTTCTCTGTAATTAGAGGCAGGGGCTGGGGCAGCATCCCCGGCCCAGCACCCGCTCCTCTGGAAGGGGGATTTGCAGACCGGAGAGGGAGGAGGATAATGAGGGCAGAGAGGGAAGCAGGAAACCTTCCCCTGCAAAATAATCTCATTCTGCGTAGAAAAGGCAAGACCTGGTGCTCGCCCTCTGCTAACCTCACGCCTGAGCACGGTGAGGATTTCCCCCATCCAACTGCCCCGGGGCACCCCCCGGCACGGCGCTGCCGGCCGCTGCCCCCCCCCGCGCTGCTCCCACCGAGGGGACGCCCAGGGAGAGCGGAGCCCCTGACCAGCAGTAACAAGCGGTTACACCAGGCGCAGGCAAATTGGATGCTTTGAGAAACTGAGTGCGAGTTTATAGCTTGGCAAAGCTGCCCGGGGCTGTATTTAATTGCAATAATATTGGGCTCTGCTGACTAATCTGAGGAAACGCTGGGGTCAGCTCTGGAAGGAGACCCTGGAGCGTGCTTGGGCCAGCGGCTGGGGGTTCATGCTGGAAGCTGCCGGGCTCTGCCGTCACGACTCTCCTCCTCCTCTTTGCTGCTGCCAAGGCCACGGGTGCTCGACCCGGCTGCAGCTGCGCGGGGCTGGGGCCGTGCATGAGCATCCCGCAAGGCCCCGCCAGCCCCGCCGGGGTCGCCGC
>NW_008796193.1:1663672-1679848 GCF_000699145.1 Aptenodytes forsteri | reverse complement strand
GCCTGAGATGAGCATCTGGAGTGGCTGCGCCTCATTAGTCTTGGACACAGGGAAATGAGTACTGCTAATGAGCCGCTCGGGCATCTCTCCAAGCTCTGGCACATCAGGATGCAGCGCGGGAAGCAGGACGCACAGAGGGGGAGAGGAGAGCCCCCTTGGATGGCAGAGGATTAAGGGAATGCTAACATCCACGGCTGGCCAGGAGGAGTCACAAACACAAGCTGCAATGTCCAATTACCATTGTATTCAATTACTGCTGCCTGCAATTCTGACATTAACAATGTTGAGTTTTTTAAACAGCTTTTTTTTTTTTAATTAGCCTTGCTATAGGCTGTTCTATCATTATATCTGTAACAGCTGTTTTTTTGGTAACTTCTTTGATAGCTCTGGAGCTGTGTTATCCCCGTCTTGCCACGTTTACATGCTCTGGTTTAGGGGAGGGGGAAAAAAAAACCCAAATCCAACCCCGAAACCCATCAACTGTGTGTGATTATTTTTTTTTTGTATTGTTTTTACTTTTTATTTTCATATAATGTTGACTTGTGCCTGGCAATAACAGCGCTGGAGCTGCGGATCCTCCATTTCACAACGGGGGGAGGCGAGGGCCTCTGCCCATTGTACCCCGGCACCGCAGGGACGGAGGGGAGTCAGCGTCTGTGGCTCTGGGCGCCACGACGGAGGCTGCCAGCAGGAACAGCCTGGGATGGGGACGGGCGCTCGGTGGGAACGGGCCGGCCGCACGCAGGCTGCGGGGTGCTTGGAATGGCACCGGCGCGAACCCCGGCCGCTTGCCAGAGCCGGTGTTCCTCAAACATCGCTGGTAACGCTGTGCCGTGCCGTTGGACCGGCATCCCGCCTGCTGCCCACCAGGGCCGGCCGGCATATACCCGTGCCGGGCTCTCCGCTACCCTGCAGCCCACCCATCTCCAGGGTTTGTTTTCTCATTAGTTTTCCTCCAGCCATCCCCTGCACGACGCCAGTTTGCATCCTGGCTCGTCACCCCAGCACTGCGACCACGCGGTGTGCCGGGGCAGAACGGGCACAGGGGAGGCCGTGCCGGGTCCGGCACCGAGCAGGCTCGTCCTCGGGGAGGATCCTGGCCAGGAGACACCCCCGCCCCGTGCTCCCCAGCCACGGCTTCCCACCCATGTCCCGGGACCAGACCCACGTCCCTTGACCTCATTGACAAAGTCACTCCCAAATTACCCAGAAGCAACGTAAGTCAGAGCTACCCGCTCACGCCACCTTAGTGACTTCATGAAGCAGCTCATAGTTTTTAGCATTTTAGTTTTAATTCCCAGTTCTTGGATTAAAGAGACGATCTGAATGCCCCTTCTTTTATAGGAAAAAAAAAAGAAAAAGCCCCCCAAAGTAACCCCCCCTCCAAGCTACTCAAAACAAGTGTGAGACACACACAACTCCCTAAGCGCTCATCTTTCAAAACTAAGAGAAAACAGCTTTAAAGCATGACCTCCATGCACCTCATACACACTCAAAGCCCAGGTAACAATCCTATCGCACTAAAAATTCACGATATCGGGTAGCTCGACACACACCTTGGGAACACCTGGAGCGGGCAAAGGACAGGAGAACGAACATCTCAACCTGCCTCTGCAAACACACGCACGCCTTCAACACCCACAGGTGTGCTGGGCCAGGGGCAGCCCCCGGCACTGGTTAGCAGTGCCAGCTCCCAGCCCGGGGATGCTATCAGGGGACGGGCACCGCATTTACAGGCTCATTTCTTTGCTAATCTGCTCATTACAACCGAGGGCTGCTGCGTGCAGAGGCCAGGGAAAAGCCTGGTCTCATCCCAGCAGATGCAACTCTCGCCTTGGAACAAACCCAGGAGGAACAGCCCGCAACTGCGGTTTGTACCGAAACAGGAAGCATCCCCCGGAACAGCGGCGCTCGCGGCCCCGCTTCGGACACCGGACAGCCCTCAGCAGCACTGCGGACGGGACTGCACTTCGGAGACACGGCACTTGGCATCCCAGCGCGGCTGTGTGGCTGCATCTATCTATCACACAGCAAGCAAGAAAAAAAAAAAAAACCCCACCACACTAATTAACGTCACAGCTGGACGAATGGAAAGGCAGTGACCACCGCCAAGCCCCCTCGCTTTCCACAGCCGGTACCCGTGTGCCTGCACGTCGCAGGTCCCCCCATTTCCCTGCACCCCCGTGCACCCTCCAGCAAAACACCCTGTACAGATTCTCACTATGGTGCAGGGTACTGCAGCCACAGCGACACGGGGTGCAGGGGCAGAGGTGCAGGACCCTGGGCCACAGGGCAGGCAGCACTGCCCGCTCCCTGCCCAGCGCTGCCTGGAGCCCCTTCCCTCCCACCCACCGCAGCTCCCACTTTGCCCAGTGCAGGTTTGCCACGGTGGCCCCGTGGCCATTGGGACCCGGACGGGGCTTACCCCCATGGTGTAGCCGTCCGCCTGCAGCCACTCAGCCCTGCACGACCGCTCCTGCGGACGCCAGCCCACTGCAGTAGGCTTTTGATACCGTATCACTGCTCAAAAACATTACCATTCCCATGAAATAATATTTTCATTTAATTATCAAACTCCACCTTGGGATAGACGCGTCCTTCCTCCCAGGGAGGATGACGATGGGGTGGAAGCGCTCTGCTCACTGCTGCCCACAGCTCCCAGCTCTCGCTCCAGCGTACGTGATGTCGACAGTGTGTTCAGTCCCCCCCGCACCCTGGGTCTGTCCCCTCTATTCGCCCTGTGATTTCTTCTGGCAGTGACTACCCGTGGTTGGACAGTGTCTAGTACAATGTGGCCCCAGTCTTGGTGGGCTGCCTGCAGGCGCTGCTGTAAAACGAATGCATTGAATCCAAACAAAATGCACATGGAGCCTGCTCCTTCTGGAAGTGCCTTGGAAGGAAGAACTGGGCCCCATTGTGCTACAGGCTGCACGACACGAGCAGTAGACAGTCTCTGTCCTGAGAAACGTCTGATGCACACAAGCCCGAGAGCACAGTAAAGGCAGAAAGGACCGGCACTCCCACGCTGCGCCCACCGAGCGAGAGGGGCAACAGTAAATCCAGACTGCTGCTTTATGCTCTCCTTTCAAGAAGGGTTTTGGCTGGGGTTTGGAAAGGAGAAGACCAGCTCGCCGGGAAGGCGAGGCCAGGACAGGAGCGTGAAGGTATGCGTGGGAAGGGGATGGACACCAGGAGAGCTGGCCAGGAGACTGGGACAAACCGCCGGTGGCCAGGGAGCGAGCAGCTTCTCCTCGGCATCTGGAGGGCTTTGTCCTTCTCCATCTCCCCTGCGACACCGCATGGCCAGGGCCCAAGGGGGAAGGTGTCCAGGGGCTGGTGGGAGGCCAGGCCATGCAGGTGCCGAGCCCCCTCCCTGGAGCCCTGACCCTGCCGGCTTGCGAGGGCTCTGGCACACCAGCACAGGCACCGTGGCCCCAGCCAAGGGGTGGGAAACACCAAAACAGACTGGCATCACCTGGCCCAGACATGGCAAACCAGACTGGACGCTCCCTGGCCACCCCGGCATGGGCGCACCCACCCCCGTCCTGCTCCTGCGGGTTGGCCAGAGAGGAGCAGGGAAGAGGGGGCAGCTTGGTCACCCACCCATCGCTTGCTGGGGATATGCCAAGTCCTCCCTCCCAAAACCAATCCAGTTACTGTGCAGCCAGGGATGCATTTCGGCAGGTCCCCGGAGCCCCAGCCCTTCCCTCTCTCCTGCCACAGGGGCGCGATGTCGCTGGGATGCTCTAGCATCGAGCTCACCTTCCACGTCTGGGCATGGGAGCCCGGCGCTCTGTGCTCATGGCCAGGCTGCACCCCTGCACCAGGACTAAGCCTTCGGCCTCCCAGAGAAGCTCCTGACACAACACTTTTTCATGGGAAGGCCAGTGGGAAGCAGACGAGGCAGAGAACCCCATCACCGCTGTGCGGCGCGTTTCTGCGCTGGCCCCCAGCAGAGCTGGGTCGGGAGCGTGGGATGCTGAGGGGGGTCAAGGCAGCAACAAAACCCGAATAACCCAGTAACAGAGGATGAGTGACTCCAGCTACCCTCCTACAGACTGGTCAGGTGTCATGACAAGACAACGATGAGAAATGAAATTCCTCCCGAGCAGCCAGCCCGAGGCCACGGGAGGCTCGAGCAGCTCCAGCGACACAGATGCTGGCTGCAGGAGTAACCAAATAACCGCTCCTTAACAGCCCCCCCCAGCACACGGTCCTGCCTGGCTGCCTTGCAGAGGGCGCCGAACTAAATGCTAACGCCAAGAGATGGCGAGAGAGGAAAGAAGAGCAGCAGAAGACAAGAAAAAGCCAAGCAAAGGCTGGGAGAGCAGCATTTCGCTCCAGAGCAGCACTTCTTTAAGCAGCTATAACTGAACCACGGCTCAGCTACAAAAACAAGGAGACAACTTGGACGGGCTGGGGGAAGCATCCCGTCCCGAGTGCCGCTCTCCCGCAGGCGCCTGTCGGGCAGCGGGAGCCCGGCCGCAGGAAGAGGGAATCCAGAGGACCATTAACCAGCATCCTAAAAATAATTCCTGGGGGTTTCAGAGCACCTCGGGAGGCGGGAGGGCTCAGCGAGGCAGGCAGGAGGGCTGCTCGCGAGCAGTGATTTCTTTGCGGTAGTTGCACTAGCCGACCCAGACGCATGCCCATCACTCACCGGCTAGCCCCCCTGGTGAGGCTGCAGGTGATGAGTGGGTTAGTTAGCAGCCTAGTCTGCTAGCAGCCCAATTAGTTAAAAAGTAATTAAAGACCGCTATGAAGCTGAAGATGAACATGATTGAGTTGGGACAGAGGGAAAGTCAGGTCCCTGCAATGTATTAGCATCGCTTGAGGAATTCACTCCCATTAGATACTGCTGCAGCCAGGAGCTTAGCAGGATTCGAAAGTAGATTAAACATTTATACAGATAATGAGAACATCCTGTTACATCAGATAGGATATAAAAAAATAAAGGCTAGACACTTCAGTGCCACGAGTCATAAATTACCCACCAGCTGATGGAGGCGAGGAAGAAGTTTCTCCAGCAGAGTGGGTGCATCTACCTTCCAAGGAAGCGGTTAGGCTGGAGCATCGTTTTTGGGAAGGTGCGAGTGCCCAGCCCAGCAAGGGCTATGCTGGGGCATCACGACAGGGCTGCCTTCGCAACCGATGCATGTGGAAGGGCCCAATCCTGCACGCTGCCAGGAGCCCCCTTGTTCTCACTCAAGTGCTTGAATGGTGCACAGCGTCCCGCAAGGTCTCATTTTGTATGGATGGGAACACAACATGGTACAGGGTCTAAGGCACACCCCGCAGCCGGGGGAACCCGGCCTGCCTTGCGCCATGCTTGGTGCACCTCACGGAGGGGGGGTGAGCAGCAGGATCTGGCCCGTCCCAGCTCCCTCATGCAGCAAACAGCAAGGAGACAGGAGGGTCCCGCCTCGGCAGCCCGGCTCCCAGGCACCTTTCGCGGTCAGAGGGAGGTGCACAGTCTCCCACGCCGATGCTGGGGTTGTTTAGGCAGCTGCAAGGGCCTGTTACACTTAACTTGTGTGCAGAGGTCCCTTAAATACAGCAAAAGATGATTTCCTAGATGCTTATCAGCACTCCTGGCAGCTTCTACTGATGGAGACAAAGGACTGGACACGGCTCGTGTCAGATCTGAGAGCTGGAACCTCTTTTTTTATCCCTGGCTGAACACCGCTTGCAGAAATCTCCCTCTCCCTTCCAGGTGGGGCCTTAACGCACCCAAGGAGGTGGGGAAAACCCAGGATAACTCTCAGTCTCCATGGTGAGCAGCAGGCAGATGCTCCCGGCCGGCATCGCTCCTCCTCTGGCAGCGAGCCTCAAGGGATGCGCTCCTGCGGGGGAGTCCCATCCCTGCTGCTCTCCCCTGGAGCAAGCCCAGGACAGGCTGGGACTCTCCTCTCTGTAAAGCTGCCACAAATGCAGCTGCACGTCTGCTCGGTCCCCCTGTGCCAGCCCTGCCCGCAGGCTGCCTCCCCCTCCCAGGCCAGGAGCCAGGATGCGGGCAAGCCCCGGGGGCTCCCCCGGCCGCTGCTGCCTGCTAGACCCTTGAAAACAGCCGGCACCTGGAGCCTCGGGGCCGCGTGCCCAGCACCCCGTCACCCGCAGAGCAAACGGGCGCGGGAGGGAAGGCAGCGAGTTGCAGGCAGAGTGCTGCAAGACAAGGGGCTGAGCAAAGGGGTCGGCATCTTTGGTAACGCTAACACACAGAGACTTGAACTTCCAAAGCACGGTATGAAGGTTAATTATCCTCCGCAGAGTGGAAGTGCTTCCCCTGCATTTCCACGAGCAAGAAGTGTCCAGAGAGCTGCCCCATGCCCCGGGCTCATCGCTGCCCCAGGACCATGCTCCAAGCCAGCCCTCCGTCCCGGCAGCTACTGCTGCTCCCTGACAATCTCATCTTAACAGGAGAGCAATGAACGATGACAAACAAGTAACGCACCACAGCAAATAAATGCTGCTCTTGAATACGTACGCAGAGACTTCAATGGACACTCCTTTGCCAGCTGTGCTGCAGAGATAACAGGGGAACACCGGGCAAAGTTCATAAACACCACTGAGTCAAATGCCTTGATTATTGCAAGCGCCTCCTCAGATACATTTTCCACATGCCCAACCAGCTCGGTATCGGGCTGCAATGCTCCAGGTGCTTCCAACCTCAGGTACTCCAGCGAGCAGGTTTGCTTTGTGGGCATGGCTGGGCTTAGGGCACAGGGCAGGGAAGCTCTGCAGCCCGCTTAAGAGAAATGCCCTCACGCAGAGTTACTGGGGCCATTACAAAGATCCAAATAACTTAAGGTTGTACAGATCCAAACCACTCACCTAGAATCCACCTAAGCAGCCGGCAGCAAAAATCACAGGACTTTGGTGTGGCACATGCCTTGCCTGCACAAGCATCCCTCCTCAACAGGCAAGCAGATGCACTCCCTGGGCACAGAGATTTCCAATCCCCACCAGTCCCGCGGGAAGCAGGGCCGGGCTGAGGAGGGGTGATGGATGCACTGGACAGGTTACAAAATTTTGCCAAACACAAACAACAAGCAGCATTTCTACAGATGGCGTTTCTGCTAGCAGCCATGCCCTGAAGAACCTGAAGACTTCTCCCTGCCTCCGTGAGCATCTCCTGCCCCGGTTTGCAGAGGCAGGTCTGTGCAGCGGGTGAGCTGCTGAAGCGGTGGTTGGTAACGTGGCTGCCTGGGAAGGTTCTGGCTAAAGGTTTTTTCCCCTTTTTGAAAATGCCAGTTCTTGGAAACTGAAGCATCTCATGGGAAGACAGTAGCTCAGAGATGCTTCCCTGGTCTAGAATGGAAATTCTAGTGAAACCACGTGGAGGGCCCCCATGAGTGAGGCCGGAGGGGGCCCAGGGTGGGATGAGGGTGGGATGAGTTTCCCCCCAGGGAAACCAGGACCTGCCCCCACCCATCCCCAGCAGCCACCAGAACCCAGGGGCTTTGGGGGATGATGCTGGGGACCCTGTTGTGAGGATTAAACCATCCAGAGCAGAGCTCCCATCCAACCTTGGGCTGGTGGTAGTTGCTTTGTAGCCTCAGGTATGAGGACTTACCTCCTTCTACAACTTACTTCTTCGTTATGGGGGTCATTCTTACTCTCCACCATCCAGCTCCATGGAAAGTGACACTGAAGACCAGAAGCAGGTCAGGAAGAGACCCAGATCTGGAGGAGGCTGAACTTTGCACTCTTACTACGTTGAACATAAAAATACAGGTCTTGCTCCCCCTGCTCTGGCCAGCCCCTGCTGCCCTTCCTAAACCGCGTCTGTTCAGAAACTTCCGAGAAAATCTCCCCTTGTCTCCTCTCCCTCTGTAACAACCAGCAGCAGAGAGTGCTGGGGACCGGTGCAGCATGGTGCCTGCGGGCACGAGGTGCACCAGGCTCCCTGTTCTGGGGAAACACCAGGCACCAGCACAGTCCTCGCCAGGAGAGACGCTGTTCCTGCCTCCAGTCCCCCCTCTCTGGCTCCCCTCACCGCTGCACCACCCCTTTGCCCTCCCGCTCCTCCGCAGCATCCATCCACCAGAAGCGCTGCAGAAGCTGCTGTGCAGAGATAAGATGTCAGCCGAGATGCCAAATACGTGTATCTTTTACTCCCGAGGGGATGAGCAGGGCAGGCAGTGTTTCCTTCTCCAGCCAGGACCATGAGCACCGGGATGCTCACGCAGGCAGGGCTCTGGAAAGCCAAAACCTTGCCAGGTGGTGCTGTTTCACACTGCCTGTTAACAGGACGGCCACATCAGTGGAGTTTGGGGGAGCCCACGCTGGCTGTGTGCGCCCAGCACCGCTCCTCCCTCTGACACCCCTGGATCATGGCTGGGAGAGAGAGCCTGGGGAGAAGCCATGAGCAAAAGCCAAGCAGGGAAGAGGAGCGAGGCCAAACTGGTCGAGCCTCCCCAGGCAGGCAGCTGCCGGCTCTGGCCGCGGGAGCCGGGGCTGCAGGCAGCGTGGACAGATGGCTACTTCTTGCCCAAGCAGCTTCCGTGTCTCATTCACAGATTTGCTGTCCCTGAGTCATTGCCCTTCAAACGACAGAGGAGCCGAGCTTCCTCTGCACGGAGCCAGGCATGAGCCGCATCCTAATGGCATCCCGGTGACAGCGGGAGTAGCCCCTGGCAGCCAGGTATATCCTGCACTCCTGCCTCTGCTGCCTGCCTCCCACCCCGGCAGGCAGCTCTGGAGCTGGGCAGCGGAGGAAAAGCCCCGTGGGGCATCTGTGGGGCCAGGCGTGGGGCCATGGGATGTTTTGATGAGACACAGCTGCCTCCTGGGGCGCGGAGGGGCTGGGGCTGCTGCGTGCGGTCCTCGGGGCTCCCAGGTGCCGAGCCCTGTGGTGGTGCCCGGGGTCTCTGCCACGGGGAGAGGCCAGGCTGTGTGTGATCCCTGCTGTGCACAAAAGGCTCCTTTCCTGATGCAAAAGATGCCTGTCCCCGGACGGGGACCACGTGAAGCCCTTCGCGTGGGCAGGTCCAACGCTGTCCTGGGTTCAAGCAGACACCGTGTGCATCCTCTTCCACCTCTCGGTGCCCGGCTATGGGGAGGGTGCTGCCTCCTCTCCCCCCGAAGCGCAAGGATGCTCGCACAGCTGGCAGTCAGTGCGACACTAGCAGATCCCTTTGTCCGTGGGGACAGCGCGTATCTCTGCCTGTTATGAAAAGTGGCCATCCCCGATCTGGGCCACCCCAGGCAGCCCATGCCAATGGAAGTGTACCGCAAGGGGGGCCCGGGGGGGGGTTGTGTCATTTTACCAGGTCACACATTTTGCTGATACCGTTGCACAGGCTGCTGAGCTTACTGACTCCCAGAGGCTGCCCTCACCCAACAGGACCATGGCACAGCGGACGCTTTCCAAAAGGCATCGTTAGCTGCTGAAGTATCGCACCGCGCCTCTGCCGCCAGAGCTGAGCCTCCTTCTCCAAGGAGCTCGTTCCATCCCGCCGGTGAAGCCCCCACGCGCATCGTGCTCCCAGGGATGGGCACATGTGGAGAGGAACCCGGGCTCGCGTGCATCCAGCACCGGCGGCAGCAGGCACAGCTGGGAGCACACGGGCGCAGGAACAGGCGCCAGCACCTGCGTCACTTGTAGCTACTTGGTGACAGTTTGATGGAGACAGATCTCTCGCCCTCTTCCCTGCACCATTTGCCGACCTGCCTGCTGCTGCACGGAGACTTGCTGCCTTTAAAAACTCCTATTTTTTTTTCCTTAAGCACCACCGACAGATGTTAACAGGCGAGGACCAATAGACAACCAACCAGCCGAAAGCAGGCAGCCAAACACCACTGAAATCAGCGGTAAACCCCCCCACCCATTCACACCACCACCCAACAGCCCAGCCTGAGCACTGGGGGAGCACCCCGCGGCCGCTGCCCCCACCCCAAGCTGCTTCACCCCACAGCAACCGCATGGGTCCAGCCGCCAGCCCACCACGCACCCCCAGGCATCTTGAGACGTCTCAACCCCAGGCTAAGCTTTGGACTGTCCAAGCACCGACTCAGCATCCCCCTTCCCTCCTGGCTCGCAGCGCTCCCATGTGTCCCGGGCACTGCTAGAGCATTTCTGACACCTTGACACTTTTTTTATTACAGAGCAAACTCCTTTCATCACTCATTTTTTGGTTCTTCTGTTTTTCGATCTTTGATCTCCGTTTTCAAGCGTCTAGGTGGCCCCCGACACAAGGCGCAGGAATTGGGCCGTGCCAGAGGCTGTGGCTGCAGTAACTGCATGCCTAAACCCACACATTCCTTTTGTTCAAATTCTTTATACAATTTAATCACATCTTTATGCAAGGCTGGAAAAAAATTACCTTTGCTTATATGGAATTGGTGTTGTAACATGGAGCTGTGCATTCGGCTAAGCTCACGCATGTGGTCTTGCTAAAATTGCCAAATTATGTACTGTGCTGATCCGCTGGAATCACTCTGGAATTCTTTTTTCACCTCATGAAAATGCCAGTAAAGCTCCACCTCACCAGCCAGGCTTGTTCTTGAGGAAAAGCTCCAAGCACAGACACCAGAACTGCCCAGGTGCTCGGGAGCAGCTTCTCCCCTCCCGGGCACTGCTGCTCCTGGCGCAGCACCCACGAGGCCACTAAGGCTGCGAGAGGGGTCCGGGCACCCGGCAGCCACCCATCGGCGGATTCACTGCAAGCCGCAACGTTAATGTAACTCCAACCCTGGACTTCACATTTAAAAAAAAAAAGGCAAAAAAAGCGCAGGATTTTGGTGAAACCACTTTTCCTGTGGGTCTCAAGGGACCTCTCCTCTGCACATGGGTCTCCATGCAAGGAGCCATCCAGGCTCGGAGCCAGAATGCACCAGGTTGAGCAGCATTTTGGATAAGCCCAGCCCAGACAAACTCAACTCGAGCTGCTTTTGTGACGGTAAAAGGCTGCTTTGGTTCCCCCAAGAGGTGTCCCTGGCACTGGGATGCCCCCAAGACACGGCCCTCCCAAAGCTCCCGGCCCCGGCGTGCTTGGGTTTCCAGAAGATGCTCTGCAGGGAGGGATGCTCAGCAGAGACACCAATCGCTGATGCTGTTTCTGGCTAAATAAGAGCAAGAAAACAGGACCCCCGGAGGGTGTTGAACCCGGGCACCACAGATTTGCTCCCCAGCCGCTTGGTACGGGCTGTGTCAGGCGCGATGCTGCGGCACCTTACAGTGGGGAGCGGCCTCTGTCTCTCACTGCATTGCCTGCACACCCACAGTAGGGAAGCACTGGCACGTCGCGAAAGCCTTGGGAGTGAAATCCTGCCCTGCCAGGGTCCCCCAGACAGGCTGTCTGGTAGGTAACGGGGAAACCAGAGGTGCAGAAACAGATCTGGCCAGGGCCGCAGCGGGATTCAACAGCCACTGGCCCACGCGTGCAGAGAAACCCTGATAATCTAATATAATTTGAGATGCTACAGGTCCTGTCCAGCCTCGCCTTCCCACCAGCGCTCTGTTACCAGCCTCGGCCCTGCAGCTCCTGGCTGTCAGCCCTTCTCTCTCTACAGCTTTGTTTCTTGCAACCTAATGAACCCTTAATTCAGCAGGCTTTGTCCCATAGATCTTGATTTGCCCTAGTACCGGTGGGAGTGTGCACTTTTAGGAGAGCTCTCCGTAGCGGCTGTTGGCGAGGGAGACAGCACAAACACAGTGCTCTGCCTTTACAGAAGCAAACCTCTCATCCGGCGGTGGCTAAGCTGGAGCAACGCTGCTTTTTTGCCTGTTCAGAAAGACAGAAAAAAGGCCCAAACCAGCCATAAGCATCCCACAGGGCATCACTTCGGAGGGACAGGGATTTCGTCCTGCACTAAGTCCTGCAAAGCCTGAGCCGACGGCTCGCCTGCTGCAAGGGCTGCTGCTGCCCCGCATTTCCCGAGGGACATTCAGCTGCAACATCCGTGTCCCTGGTTCGTGACCTCCTCGAGCCCTTTTGAAGGATGCTACCAACGTGTCACCACAACCGCTCAGTGCACGAAGTTCATCGTGTCTTGCAGCAACAGAGGGTACAAGTTGCACAGGAAGAGGGGAGATGGAGGTGGCAGGCAGCTGCTCCCAACTCATTTAAGGAATTTTCCCTCTTATAGGCAGAAAAAAAACAACTATTTTCCACCTCTTTTATGTACATCACCGCTAACTAGCACCATGGCCCCAGCAGCTGGCATTCAGGTCTTCTTCACTGCAAGAGGTGAAATGTATTTCAGAAGACGGATGGACCTTGCGGACCCGCTTTGTCCTCTCCCTCCCCTGTTCGCATGGTGCCGGGGGACCTGCCCGCGAGGGGCTGTGAGAGCCAGCCTCCACGAAACCCATCAAATGTAAAATGCAAATAAACACTAAACCTGAGAAATGTATTTTCACGTTTCACTGTCTGTCAGCCATAGGGATTTTTGGTGTTAGTTGTAGGAGTAATAAGTAAAACATTTTCGGAGTAGGATTCAGAAGCTGTTGGTGCTGCATGGGAATAACAACGTATGCAGAAAGTGGGATCTGCCCTGGAATTATTTCCAAGCAGAAAATAAAAAGGCCTAGGAGAATATTACAGCAATGAGTAATCTAAAGAGCTGAATTACACAGAGACCCCACCATTTCATGGCATTTCTATCTCCCGCAGCTCCCGGGGAGATTTTGGCCCAGCCTTCCCTGAGTGCTCCCCCGAGCCCCGGGCACAGACGGATCCGGGCTTTGGATACTCAGGATGCTGCTCACCCCCCCCGGCAGCACCTGCCTTTCCCTCACCAAGCGCAGGGATGATTTATTAACAGGGAATGACGGGACTCGTGTGTCCCTGTTCATCCTGAAACCAACCCGCAATGCTCAGCTGTTTCCAGGTTTCCAAGTTTTTAACTCGGGGTCAAACCTGCTGCCGTAAGAAGGAACTGGCTGCTCCGGTGAGGCTTTTGTTGTTGTTTTAAAGCAGATGCAATAAAGAGCCAAAATCACCGGGTTGATTCGGCTGCCAAAGAGCTCCATGTGTGCTGCTTATCGAGCCGCACTGCTCCTTGGGGACGAAATTACAGGGGGATACATGGCTCTGCAGAGGGAGGCTGTGTGCAGGTGAGCTGGAGCTGCTTTGTTTCCCTGCCTTCATTTTTCCAGCTGCTATTATGGAATAGGAAGGATGCAAATGGGAGGCAGCCACGCGGTGCAGGAGCGCTGCTCCCACGGCGAGCACGGTCCCCTGCCCTGCATACTCACCCAGCCCCAGAAATATTATTTAAATCCTGTTTACCCAGCTACAGGGCTCTCTGCAGCCAGAGTCCTGCTACGAGGATTTTGCAGGAGCCTCTCACGCCGGCTGAGCTGTCTATTATGTTTTCCTCCACTCTTCTCCTGTTTTGCTGTCATTTGTTCTCATATGTTTTTACCATCAAGCGGTAGCTCTCTGCTGTCGCTTACAAGCGGGTGTTCACATGAGCAGCGTGCAGCCACAAGTCACATCAGAAAACGTTCTATTATTCAGCATCCAGATAGGAATTACAAATTCAGGCTGCTTTAAAAATCCCGCCAGCCAGATTTTCCAATGCAAGGAGTAACTGCAGCCCCTGCTGAAGTCCAGAGGACTCGAAATCAGGCCAAAACTCGCTCGTCACCACCACACTGGATGAGTATGGCGTTAGCCTCATTTCACAAATGGAGAACAGCCACCGAGAGGGTGAGGTTGAGACTCACAGCTGTGCAAGCCTAAAGTAAGGCACCTAAATACGTATTGAAGCACCTTAAATAAGTGGCCTGATTTTCACGAGAGACTGAAACGAGCAGGAGCTGCGAGGGCTCGGGTTGGTGCGTGCAGACTCGGGCACCCGCACTGGAAATTTCCTCGCGGGTGGCCCGGGTGAGTGCGTACAGGTTGGCCCTGCTGCTCGCGCCCTCCTGTTGCTTCCCAAATGCCGCCTGTGAAATCGCAAAGCTGGTGCTCGCAGATGCTCTAAGGATGCAACCGTCAATGTGACACAGAGCAAGCGAGGAGGTACGCGCCTTGCCGCTGCCACCTTCAGCTCTGCATCTCCTAAGCTCATTTCCTGCTTTCTCGTCAAGGATGTTAAGACCAGAGACACTTAATGAAGACTCATCTAAGCACGGCTCTGTTTCTAGATGCTTCACAGTCCATGGGAACATCTCCTTGCCCAAGACCCAAAGGTAATGATTATTTTCCTATCTTTCTTTGCTACTCTCTCTAGGTTTCTATACCAGCGAGCACAAGCACGTCGGACTCAGCAGAGACGGACGCTAAGCCTGAAGTGAGGGCATCTGTACACGCTACAAGAGACAGCACAGGAAGACCCCACTTCTGCTGGGCCCTCGGGAGTGGGAGCAGCACAACAGCGGGCAGCGCTGAATCCCTTCATTCACCGCGGAAGCGGAGCAGCAGGACCAAACCACTCGGTGCAGGCTAAATACCACGTACCTTTGAAACCGCAGGGGGAATTTGGGCAAGCAGATTGTAATTACCTGGCCTGGCACCGGCCCAGAACGCCAGCACTAGCTCCTTTCCAAAACCAGCTCCTTACAAACGCGGGTCTGAGAGAGGTGGCCAGGATCTCGCCGTTGTGCCCTTGATGAAAGACACCACCCCGGTGTCCCCAGCACTGTGCCCTGGTGCTGCTCCCACGCTTTCCCAGGGGACGAGCGCTGCGCCGACAGCCACCCGCGCCACCACCGCAGCTCCAAGTGTCCCTCAAAACTCTCCCAGAAGAGCAGTGGCCAAGTCCCATCCTGTCACCGGGGGATGCTCTGCCACCATCCCTCTGGGGACGATGCTGTAACACACCCCGCTGCCTCTCCCCCAAGACACAGCTCCGAGAAGGGGAATGCAGGTTTAATTATCAAGACCATGAAGCTTCCCGGAGGCGATGTCCAGAGGGAGCTTGCACAGGTGAGCCAGGCAGCTCGGAGCAGGCGGAGGCTGGAGGAGCCGCAGTGCTAGGGCTCATGAGAAAGCAGGGGAGCGCCCAGCAGAACCGCACCGGGCTCTGGACGGAGATGCAACCACGACTCTTGTTTTGGAGAGGGGACGGCACCATGCTGAGGCTCAATCCGACTGATGCTGGGGGAAGCAACCCATTTGCTTTCCGAACGGGGACCGTGCCCTGGGGCTGGGGATGGTCATGACGCTGGGGGGAACGCCAAGGGGGAGGCACATCCCAGCACCCCCGGCCCATCTCCCTGGGGAGAAGGGGTGGAAGGGCTGGAAAACAGCTGCTGCGTGCGGGGAAGGGGCTCCGGCACCGTGGTTCATCTCAGGTCACCGCCTGTCTACACACCTCAGCTTAACGATGGTCGGGCAGAGCCCTGAGCTACCCCAGCCCTGTGCAGCACCCCTCCACAGCAGCAGGCCAGAGACAGCGGTGAGGGGCCCCACACCTGCCCTGGCTTGGCCTGCGTGCGCACAGGTGTACATGCATGCGTGCACGTAAAGGGGTGCAGGTGAGGCTGGTAGGGAGTGGGGTGTCAGGAGGCTGTGTGCGCGCGGATGGGTGCGAAGGGATGTGGGAGTGCACGCACGCTCAGGCCAAGCCCCGCTCTGCCCTCTCGCTCCCACCACCGCATCCCGAGGGCTCTGGGCCCGTCCCACTGGCACTGCCAGGCTGGGGTTCGGGGGGCAGAGAGAGACCCCCAGCCCGTGGGCAGGCAGGAGCGCGGTTCTGGCAGGCGTGCGGGCAGGGGGTACCCAGCACCCTCCTGCAGCCGGGACCCCCGGGGCTCGGCGGGCCAAGCCCCCCTCTCCCCCCCCGCTCCCCCCACCGCATCCCGAGGGCTCTGGGCCCGTCCCACTGGCACTGCCAGGCTGGGGTTCGGGGGGCAGAGAGAGACCCCCAGCCCGTGGGCAGGCAGGAGCGCGGTTCTGGCAGGCGTGCGGGCAGGGGGTACCCAGCACCCTCCTGCAGCCGGGACCCCCGGGGCTCGGCGGGGCTACGGGACAGCGCGCAGCCCGCCCCAGGCTGCCCGCCCGGTGGCACGGGGGCACCCCGGGACGCCCCCTCCTACCTTGCAGTCTGTCAGGCAGGATCTGACCGAGTAGTCTTCCGATTGCAAGTACTTCTCCAGCAAGAGGTCGAACTCCTCGTATTTTTCCTGAGCGTGTTGGTCCAGCCGCTGGTACGCCTGGACGCAGCTGCTACAGGCCTCCCCGCCCAGCGCCCCGGCCGCCGCCACCACCACGTCCACACTCA
>NW_008796193.1:1654193-1661731 GCF_000699145.1 Aptenodytes forsteri | reverse complement strand
CAACGTGCTGCCCTTCGTGCCCGTAAGGGGCAGATCCTGCGCAGAGAGGGGCTGTGGGGTGCTCCGCCAACAGCAACGGACACGGTGCCCTCGGGGTCGCACAGCTCTCCCGCGGCAGACAGATGTTGGATGTCCCCTGGGCACTCGCTGCCTCCTCGCCCTCAGCCCCGATTGCCCCGAAAAGAGCCCCCAAGAATTCCATTTCTGAGTCACCCGGAGTGAATTCTGGACAGGCGCTGAAACTAAGAGGAAGCCAGCTTCCAGGGAATGTCACTTCTTTGTGTCCCAAACCTGGCTGGCACCCCATTAGGGGTTTCTTGGGCTAGTTAAACAAGAGACTATTGGCTTACTGGGAGTGAAAAATAAACAGAGCTCTGCAACGTGAAATCCTGCTGTAAGCAGAGCAGCAGGCAGAGCCTGCTCTGAGGCTCCTTCTCCATACATGAAGCCACCCTCACCCTCGGGCACTAACCTGGCTGTGGAAACTGGTTCAAGTGTTCCTATTTCTGGGGTTTTCATCAAGCTCTGTCCCAAAGTGAACCAACTCCTTCATGCTGCTCAGCTGTGCCGACAGCCCTTCAGCAACAGAGGTGCTGGAGCTGGTTGTCTGGGCTCCCTCAGGCTGGCCCGGGTGGGATCCTGTGGGCATGGGGAAAGTCACTGGAGGCTTTGTCCTTCTCCTGTTTGCCAGCCTGACCTGTGAGGAGAGCGAGCCCTGTGGGAAAGGGGAGCTCACGGCGTTTGTGCATGCACAGGAGGGCTGTCATCTCAGCTGGTGCTCAGAGCATTGCCCTAATGTGAGCACCACGCGTGGAAATCCTCCTGCCCTCTGCCCTCCTGATCCCAGATGCCCAGGCCCTGGCCAGCAGATCAGGATTTTGCTTTGCTATGGCCACCACTTGGGCCACCGCTCCTGTTTAAAGCCACCCTCCTCTGAACGTGGGCCCTGCACAACAGGGTACGGGCCACCGACCTCTCTCTGCGACAGCAAGGGCAGGGCTGCTTGGCTTCTCGGGGGCCGTACAGCTGGAGCTGAACTCCCACCCCTCCTGCCATGCAGCACGCCTGGAACAAAGAGCACGTTAATCACGAAGGCCAACGTGCCCGAGCTGCAGATACTCCAACAGTTAGCTCTGCTCTAGCTGAGGCGCTGAGGTGAGAAAATATCTGGTGTAGAGCCAGGAGAAGTTTTACAGCCGGAACGAACAAATGTCGAACATCACTGAAAGTGATATAAGGAAAACTGCAACCCAGGCTGGAGACTGAACTTCTCTGAGCCGTGGCACAGACACCTGCAGCTCCTGGAGCACGGGGCAGAGCTCGGGGGGCAGCTTCCCCCTGGCTCTTCCACCCCATCCCTTCCTGCCTCTCCAGCGTGCCCGTGGCCCACCTGGGGAGGAGATGCTGGAATAGCTGAGAGCGCTATTCCTGCAGGTCTGGGGTTTCTCTGGTGGGGTTCCTTTCCTGGGACTGCCAGTGCCTGCCTTGTACACACAGGATCACACCAAGGGTTGAGGCACTGGAGACGTTACTCTGGAAATAAATACTAACTGTCCTCCCTCTGTATTTGCAATGAAATGGCTCTGATACCTCAGGCACAAATGCCTCCCTGTCTCATGTGTGGTGGGGGAGCAGCATGTCCCGCAGCTCCAGCAACCGCGCTGTGCAGGCAGAGCTCACCAGGGTGCGAGCAACGGGTGGAAAGCACAAGGCTGTGACCGCAGCAACTCCTTGCTGCTGGGAACGGAGCGCCAGCCTGCCTGGCAGAGCCGAGCATCCTGCTTTCTGATGGGATACCGAGGCACTAGGTACACAGGGAAAAATTCAAGCAGGCTGAGCATAGTCGATACAGGCTCTGGGCATGCTGGCAGGGACCTCAGCTCCCTAAGCTGTCCTGCCTAGCCAAGAGGCAGCAGCCTCGGGACTCCCGTTCAGTCTTCCACACGCTTGACAGGCTGTGCTGCCCAGGGGCTTTCATCTCCCCATGGTGAGATACTGCTGTTGCAGCCCAAAGGGGTTTAAGTTTTATGCTGTGCAAATCCAAAATTGCTCAGGGAGAGCGCTGCAGGCAGGAGGCCAGCAGTATAGCGTGTTGTCAGGCCTAAAAAGAGCTAACAGAGACAATAACAGAGCCCCTCAAACCCTTGCATTACCCCGTTACATCTCTGACACCAAGCCCCGCTGTCCTTTGGCCCTGGCTGCTGGAGGCAGCTCCTTCTTTTCTAGTGCTTCGCATGCCAGTGCTGGGAGGCTCAGCACAGGAAGGGACGTGATGTCCCACATTCCCAGCAGTGGGTTTAGTGGCTCCTGCTAAAGGCTAGCTGGCTCCCAGGTAAGCCTAGCCCTTTAGGTGCTATTTGTGTCAGCCGAGGGGATCTTCTCTTCCTCCTGTCTTCAGTGGGGAGCTGCTCTTTAAGCCTCTTTCAAGCCTTTTTTCCTCTTATTTCCTGCATTATCTCCCCAAAGCCCCACTGTTCCCATCCTATTTCAGCTTCTTCCCCAGCCAGAGGACTCTGCTTTCTTTCCACCCCTGCACTCCTGGTCCTTTCGTGGGTGCTTGTGGGCTGAATGCAACTAGAAGTTCAGGCAGCATGGAGGGCACGGGGAGGGCTTCCTGAGGAGCCCACCTGCGCGGGCACACGCTGCGAGACCGAGGTCAGCGCCAGCCTCAGCTTCCCCGTGTGCACATGCAGGGCTTTGACAGGAGCTCATTGCTCCCGTACCCGTTGGGAGCAGTTCTCACCGCAGAGCCTGTACCCTGCTCAGCATCACCCAGCTGAGGCAGGGCTGCACAAACACTGCCCTGTTTGGTGAAGGGCTCTGTTTCCAGGGCGCAGCGCTATTTCCACCCGGGAGTTTCCCCTTGCTGAGAAAACATTAACCGCTCCTCCCGCTCCCTGCTCTTGCATTGCAACAACAGCGGTTTACACATGGCCTTTTGCAAGAGAACAGGTTCGTTTGCTCAGCCTTCCTTGGGTTTCTCTCCATTTACTGCTGCTCCTGGTATTCAAAGGCCAATGTGGTTTATTGATGTTTTTCTTACACCAAGCAGAGATGCATGGGCTGGCTCTCAGGACCAGGGTTCCTCGGGTGGGAGAGGCAGCTCTGGGCCAGCCTCTGCCCCGGTGCTCAGGAGGCTTCCCTGGGGAGCGCCGGCACCTGAAGGGATTTGGAGACAGTTTCCATCACTACCTGATGCTAATCAGCTAGCTGACTAATCAGGCAGACCCTCGGGTGGAGATAAGCCAGCAAGGAAGTCACCACCAGCATAAGGCCAGCATTTTCTTACCGCGTGCTACAGCTGACAAGGCTCAGCCTGGTCTTTGCGAAGGGCTCTCCACAATGTGCTTTTATGGGATCTTGATGCTCTGCCGGGAAAGGCAAATTATTAACCACAACAGGAGGGTTCCAGGCACCAGAAGGGATGAGGAGGAAGACCCCAAGCTCCAAGCAGCTATCTGATGCACACGCATCTCCAGGCACAGTCAAAGCACCTTGAAGAGACCCCAGGGGCTGACACAATGGGGTGGCAGGAGGGATGGTTGCACCAGGCCTGTGCGTGCACCCGTGTCACCCTGCTGACACGTGGCTTTTGGCAGGCACACACAGCACTGCGATGCAACCACCTCTGCACCCAGACGGCGCTTGGGAAGGGCCACTCCAGACTGGCCCCGGGTATCCAGGGTGCAGGGCAACCTTCGCTTTCTGTGATTAAAGTCTGCTGGAGCAGAGACAGAGCCTGGCTGGCTGCTTTGGGGCCTGAGCCACCAAGAGAAGAGCATATGCCAGGGCATGCAGCCTCGTGTGCCCCAGCTCCTGCGAGAGCCCTTGTTTGGTGTGGTCCTAGAGGAAAGCCTGGACTCCACCAAGCCCCTGCCTCGTGGGGCAGAGCTTTGGGGCCTGAGCCACCAAGAGAAGAGCATATGCCAGGGCATGCAGCCTCGTGTGCCCCAGCTCCTGCGAGAGCCCTTGTTTGGTGTGGTCCCAGAGGAAAGCCTGGACTCGGGAGGTCACCACCAAGCCCCTGCCTCATGGGGCAGAGGGAGGACCCACAGTCAGAGGAATCACAGGGGCCGCAGTCCTGCCCAATAGCTCAGTCCAGGAGCAGTCGTGGCCACGCTTGTCCCCATGCATCCTGCAGCAGAACTGCAGGGCTCTGTCCTCACCTCCTGCCAGGGCTCAGCATAGGGTAGCTGGGCTCAGGCTTGTGTTCACGTGCGTGCGTGTGTGAACTCTCCTGCCCAGACCTCTTCCCTCCCTGCCCAGTGCTGCTCTGCAGCCCCCTCCCTTTACTCCTTACCTGGCTGCAGGGGCCAATGTCTGGCTCAGAGTCATTGAAATCCCACCCTGAAGCACAGACCCTACGCTCCCACTGGAGGCTGGCAGCAGGAGATGCTCTACCCATCGTAGGAGCATTACATGTGCTGAGCTGGAATGAGCCTTGCATCATGATCGCGCATCTTGTTTGCAATGCAGTGACAGACTTAGCAAGTCCTGCTGCTCACCAGCTCCCAGCCAGGAGGGAGTTGAGGGACCCTGCAGCTGAGGCAGGCACTGCTAGGGTTTCGGGGAATCTCCCAAGGGATGCCCCCAGCGCAGGATGGTTTGCTTGCAGCCTGTATGAAGCAACCTCAGCTGCATTCTGAGAAAGGCCTCGAGAGCTCCACAATGACAGCAGCCCTTGCTCCAATAGCAAGTAAATCAAGTGCAATCAGATATAACAGCCAGAATGTGGGGAAGAAGTGGATGTACATCCCGGCCCTTCCTACAATGAGACTGGGAAAGGCAGGGAAGCCATGCCTTGGTGCCAGGGTTTGCTCACTTCGGTGTCAGTCCCCAGTAGTCCCCTGCCTGACATTGCCCATGGGACCCACTTGCTCTTGCCCGGTGCCAGGCTGCGAGGGGATGGCTGCCTGCAGGGAGAGGGGCTCAGGGAACCCCTCTCCAGGGGGGACCCCACAATCTTGCCCTGCTGGCGCTGCCCGTACTGCTCTCATTCACAAATCCTCATCCCTGGGCTGGCTCCGTGCCCTCCCGACCTTGGTGGCCCTCGTGCGGCGCCACTTGGCCGTGTTTCTAGACATACCCGGGATGATGTCAACAGTGTCCAGCCCTGCTTCTATATGGCCCTCCTGGGAAAGCCTTCAGACCACATAGCCGAGTTGCAGGCCAGACCTGCCAGGCTCCCGGCTCCTTGGGCAAGGGCTCCTATTGCTTCAGCTCCCAAACAATGGGTGGTGGCGTGGGCTCTCAGCTAGCCTCCAGGGCACGGGGTGGCATCAGGTCCCACCGCTGGTGCCACCGCGTCACCTCTTGGCACAGCCCCGTGCCTGGGGACCCACTGTGCACACCTCTTCCTAGAAACAGCCACATTCGCATCCCGCTCCTCCCGGGGAAGAGGGGAGCTGCTGGGTGCAGGTTGCAGCCGGCCATGAGGGAGCCCACGAGACTGGGCTCCCAGCACCACCAGTGCTCCCAGAATGGGGGCTGTAATGGTGGCACCTTAACAAGAGCCCTGTGCCAGTGGTGAGAGGGGCTCACCACCTGCCTGAGACCTCATACACTTGTGTCGTGCCAGATCAGTGCTGCACCAGGCTGGGGAGGAGGGTATGGCTGAGCTCTCCATCTCCCTGTTACCTCATTCTGCTGGGTCCTTTTCTTGCATTATTGATAAGGGAGGATTTCATTTTGGTTTCTGTCCTATATTTGCAGGAGAAAGGCCATTCTGGCCCTCGCCAGAGCCTCCTTCTCCCTTCTGCCTGCCCCACAGCTTTGCTGGGAGCCTTTTGGCCCAGCAGCCTGGAGCCCCTGGGACCCAGCTCTGCCAGCTGCACAGGACGGTCCTCTCTGCCCAGCCTGTCCCAGCTGCTTGCTCTGCAGCCCACGCATCATGGGGTGAAGCAGCCAGCCTGGCCCCAGACCAGTCTCTCCAGGATGAAGGAGTAGGGATGGACAGAGAGCACAGACCTCATTGCCCTCGGGTGCTACTGCCCTCAGAGTAGGTGCCTCCTATGGGTCCTCCCTGTGTGAACCCCAATCTGTGTCCATCCCACACCAGGTCCTGCTGCCCTGCACCCCAGTATGGGCCAAGGATCCCCACCTCAGAGGGGAGCGGGATGCAGCACCCTCTGCTCTCCCCACAGACCTCCATCCCATGCATTTCCCTGATGTTTCTTACCACCTCCTGGAAGAGACCTGGATGCACACACTTCACGAGGGTTCCCACGCTTACCTGGTGCAAGAGGTCTTCGATTCCTGTCCTGTTTCAGGCTCCATCACCCCATGCTCCGCATGCTCCCCCATGGCCCTCTGCCCCCTTGCCCCCCACCTGCTCACCCCATCCTCAGCTGCAGTCAGGCCCTGGATCCAAGGGTCAGAAGAGCGGTGGCAAAGGTGGCACGGCACGCCACACCAGCAGGGCAGCTGCCCAGCCAGGGGCAGCCTCTGTGGCTGCCCGGCAGAGCTCCCCTGGCCCAGGCTGGCTGCAGCCCCATGCTGCTCCCAGCTGTGAGCGCTCAGAGCAAGGGAGGGGAGCAGGGAGAGGGTTTTACAGCCCACAAGAGCAGATGTTGCTAATTGAGCCTTTGAGCTGCATGCCAAGCCATGGCATGGAGGCTCTGCCCGGGTTTCAGAACCACTGCCAGGTCGCTGGCTTTGAAAACAGTGGGGGTGGGAGAGGGGGCTGGCGAGGGGGAGGCCGTGCATGCGTATCAGATTTGGCACAGCCTGAAGCCAGGCTGATAGACCCATGTCTCTGCACCGGCGGCCACTGGGGCCGGGGAGCTCATCCCGCTGGAGCAAAGGAGCCCTGGAGTGAGGGTCCTTGCATCTGCTCCTCAGCCACGGCTGGGCCAGGACAGGTTAATGCCTCAGCATAGGAGGGAAGGTGGTACCTACAGACACTGGTGGCTACTCATTCCCCTTTTATTTTCTTTGATGGTTAAAGATGAAGAAGCCCGCGTTAGCAATGGCAGGTCCTGGAGCTGCCTAGGAAGGAGAGAGGATCGGAACACCTGACTTGATCAGAGCATCCTTCCCATCAGCCAGGATGCTTGCCAGCAGCCACAGGCTCTGACCAGCTGGTTTTCTGATCACAGAGCCATCCCTTGCTCCCCAAACCCTCTGGTTTCCCCTTCCTCACCTTTCTGGCCACACTTGGTTAGAGCCCAGGTTTATTTCACCAGTGCCCAACTCTGGCCAGGGAGCTGGCTGTGTTGCTGCTTTCGGTCCGTGCCAGCGGCAGTCGCCGTCTGTCCCAGCAGGGCGAGCTGAGCCATGGGGTGACCTGGGTGCACGCAGTCTTGCTGTGACAGCGGGTGTCACCAGGCGCTCGCTGATACACCGGGCCAGGTCCTGCATTCCTCTGCAGGAACCTCTCGCCGCAGCATCTCCCCACTCGCTCTGGGCACATCGTCTTGTACCTGGCCCCCTTTTTGGGGCCACCGAGCGGGGCGTTTGCGTTTTCTAAGGCAGTCTCCGCAGAAGCGGTTTTGAGCAGGTCGGGGTTACCCGAGGGGACTCCCAGCCGCACCGTTGGG
>NW_008796193.1:1652534-1653842 GCF_000699145.1 Aptenodytes forsteri | reverse complement strand
TTTTCCCCTCGCCCGGAAGGCTGCCGCCTGCCTCCCGCCCGACTCCCACTCACGGTGCCGTCCAGGGGTCCCAGCTCCTCCGGGGTGGCAGGTCCCCCACCGCACCCCTGGGCTGCCCATCTGCCCTGGCTGCTCTGCAAAGGGCCAGAGCGTTCACCCCACGCTACAGCGTCCTTTTGGCTCCAATTTAATAAAAGACAAGAGATGCTGGGGAAATGGTCCCAGGAGAACAGCTAGAAACAAGGCTTTCCTGCAGCGCAGGACGACTTCATCAGGAGTCGGGCTGAGGGATGGAGAAGGCTGTGGTGAAAACAAACTCTATGCAGGGAGGGAAAGGGGGGATGAGCGGAGAGGGGAGCCCAGGGTGCTGCAAGGGGGAAGGGAGGGCAGGAAGAAAGCACCCTCACCTCTCAGGAGAGCCCCCCGACTGGCCCAGCCCTGCAGCCGGGCAGGGGAGGATTAATCTCTGCAGCCTACATCGTACACAGGAGCAACTCGCCCTTCCCACTCAGCCAAGCACAGCCCCCGGCAGAAGCCTCGAGCTAGTGCTCCCACTAAAACAATCAACGGCTGCCGAAACCCGCAGCCATCATCCTGGGACAGCAGGGAGGGACGTGGTGTGGTGGGAGAGCAGGGTCAGCGAGGGCACACCAGGGCCAGAGGGGCCCCAAAATAGCCCAGAGCACCCAGTCCATCTGGCAGGCAGTGCGGTGAAGGGCCTGGGGCTCTCACCCATCCCCATAGCTCAGGGCTGGTTCTCCCTCTGTGCAGCGATGGCAGCGGTGACGGAGTCTCCCTCGTGCCCACAGCCCCAGCGGAGACAGGGCAGGTGTCACCTCGATGGAGCTGGAGCACAGCTAAAGGCTGTGGGAGCTGAGCCCGCAGCCCCAAAGCCCTGCCAGGGAGCACAAGGGTGACTGCCTCCCAGGGACAGGCAAGCTGGGAGCAGGGGTGACCCCAACACAGGCAGCGCCCTCACCCACAGGGTGCAACCCCCCAAGGGCAGGCAGAGCCGGGTGCTGTCAACACAGCTCATCCCATCAGGAGTCCCAGCCAAGGCAAGCGCCGAGCCAGGTCCAGGGTCCATCTAGGTAGGAGCGAAGGGATGAAGGGCTGGAGGCACGGCTGCACCACGGCCCCAAACCCCCAGGAGCCAAGACAGGGCTGAAAACAAGCCACGATGGGCATCCACGGCCCACCCCAGAGAGAAGTTACCTGCACAGCTGAGGTCCATCCCAGAGGCAGGGCCAGCAATGGCATGCCCACACTGAGGTGAGGAAGGGGCTGGGGGCCCCACCCTGAGCTTAA
>NW_008796193.1:1650319-1651669 GCF_000699145.1 Aptenodytes forsteri | reverse complement strand
AGCCCCAGGTGGGGCTGCTCAGGGCGTGACAGCCCCGCAGTGCCCCCAGGACCTGACAGCCCCATCCCTCCGCCCCCGCCTTCTCCACTCCCCCCTCACTCTTTTTCTCCTTTCCCCACCTGTGCGCCTGTGCTGGCTCCCCAGGCACTGTGTGGGTGGCTGCTGCGTCCCTCTGCCCACCCGCCAGTGGTGGCGAAAAAAAAAGCCCCCCCAAAAAGTGGGAGACAGAGATAAGTTGGAGGTCAAAAAAGATTGGAGGCTGACAAAAGTAGGAGGCCAAGTAAAAGTGGGAGGTTGAAGAAAAAGTGGTGGCCAACAAAAAAAGTGGTGGCCAAAAAAGTTTGAGGCCGAGGAAATTGTAGGGGGAAACGGAGGCTGAGGCTGAAAGAGTCTGACAAAGAGTGGAGGCCAAAGAAGGGTGGGAGGCTGAAAAAGAACGGGAGGCTGAGTAAAGAAGGTAGAGGCCAAAAAAGATTGGAGATGGAGTAAACAAGGAAGGCTGAAAAAGAAATGGAGGCTAAAAATGAGAAGGAGGCTGGAAAGGAAGTGGAGTCAAAGAGAAGATTGGAGGAAGAGAAAAAGTAGGGGCTGAAAAGGAGTGCAAGACGAAAAAAGGGTGGGAGGTCAGAAAAAATAGAGGCTGCAAAAGGGTAGGAGGCCAAGAAAGGGTGGGAGGGGGAAAGAAATGCAGAGGCTGAAAAGGGTAGGAGGCCAAAATAAAGTGGGAAACCAAATGAAAAGTAGAGGCCAAAAAAAAAGTGGAGGGTGAAAAGGGGTGGGAGGTTGAAAAGGGGTGGGAGGCTGGAGGGCAAGTAGGTGCCAGAAAAAACGTGAAGGCCGGAAAGGGGTAGGAGGCCAATAAAATTGTACGGTGAAATGGAGTCTGAGACTGAAAGTGTCTGACAGAGTGGAGGCCAGAGAAGAATGGGAGTCTGAAAAGGAACAGGAATCTAATGAAAAAATGGAGACCATTAAAAAGAGTGGAGGCTAATGAAAAGCTGAGGCCAAAAAGGGGTAGAAGGCCAAGGGGGGGTGGGAGGTGGGGAAAAAAGTGAAGGGCAAAGAGTGGGATGCTGAATAAATAGCGGAGCCCCCTAAAAATGTGGAGGTTGAAAGGGAGTGGGAGGCTGAAAAGTGGGAGGTGGTCTTGGTGGAGCAAGGCTCCCACCTTGCCCTGCCATGCCCTGTCCTGCCTTGTCTTGCCTTGCCTTGCTCAGCCTTGCCTTTCCTTGCCCTGCCCTGCCTTGCCCTGTTCTGTCTTGCCTTGCCCCTCTCTTGCCTTGCCCTGCCTTGCCCTGCCTTGCCCTGCCTTGCCTTACCTTGCCTTGCCTTGCCCTCTCTCGGGTCGGT
>NW_008796193.1:1648028-1649994 GCF_000699145.1 Aptenodytes forsteri | reverse complement strand
TGCCCTGCCTTGCCCTGCCTTGCCCTGCCTTGCCCTGCCTTGCCCTGCCTTGCCCTGCCTTGCCCTGCCTTGCCCTGCCTTGCCCTGCCTTGCCCTGTCCTGCCTTGTCCTGCCCTGCCCGGCCGTGGCCCCGCGGCGCCGTGTCATGGAGCCGGGCGTGCACTAGAGGACAGCCGAGCTCCACGCAAGCGGCCCGGGCAGGCGCCCCTGCCGACGCCGCCCTGCCTGCCAGCACCCCTAGTCCCCGAGCACCCTGCCCTGCCTGGGAGCACTCTGTAGCTCCAAAACGCCCTGCTCATGAGCATCCCTGCCAGCCCCGAGCATCCCCACAGCCCGGAGCATCCGCACAGCCTCGAGCATCCCTGCCAGCCTTGAGCACTCTTCCAGCCCCGAGCAGCCCTGCAGCCCAGAGAACCCCTGGCAGCCCCAAGCATCCCTGGCAGCATCCCTGGCAGCATCCCTGCAGCCCCGAGCATTCCCCTGCCCCCAGCGCAGCCCAGCTTCCCGCAGGGCTCGCAGGTCTCCTGGACCTGGAGGCTGACGGGCCTGGGGCCGCTTGCTAAATCCCTGCGAGCAAGTCACGGCAAAGGGGAAATCGGGGGGGATTTGGTACTTCTGCTTGTGCGCGGGGTTTAGAGATCCTTGTACTTTATTTAAATCCAGAACCGGGAGTGTTACTTCGGGGGAAGCAGCTGTGAAGGTTCCCACTCACGGCTCTGCCCCGGAGCTGATACGGTTGCATAGTAAATATGGGAAATGTTTCCTTTCTCCTCAGTTTCAGGTCAGACGGGCTGGGGACCTCTGCGGGCTGGGGAGCTGCAGCAGGCCCTGCTGCCGGGAGCTGCTGCTTGCATTAAAGTTAAGGAAGAAGAAAAGGATATGGGAAATCGTGGTGGGGTGGCGGGCATGCAGCCCGCACCAGGGGTCCCCCCAGCCAGCCCCCCGCTGAGCTGCAGCCTGTCCCCGCACAGGCAGCTCACAGCTCGCCCCGGGAGCCAGCTCTGCCGCCCAGATCCCGGCTAGAGACGGAAAGTGATTCCTGATGTTTAACCTCCACTTCACCCCGTCCTCCACGTGGACGCGGGCAGCCGTGTCCGCCCGCGCCAGCACGAGCCCATCCTCTTCCCGCACACCCGTCACATCCTCCCTCCTCTGCTGCTCTTGTCCCCGGGCTGTGCAGGGGACGGGTCCCCTTGTCCTGCTCACACTGCCCTCCTAGGCTTCTCCTTCCAAGGGGGTCTGCTCATCCGCTCCTTCCTGCAAGGAAAGAGCAGAGGCCAGGCTCGCTGGATGGCCACCTCTTTAGGACGGCTCCTCGGGGCTGGCACACGCCTTCCCGCGCCAGCCTGTCCCCTCGCCGGGGCAGAGGGCCCCCCCGCCTCAGCGGCTGCGCCCATCACACAGCGTGGGAGGCTGGGTGTCCCCAGACCACGCTGCCACCCGCGCTGGGGACTCAGGACTCCCGTGGGGTCCAGCCCAAGGCCGCTCTGTCCGGCCACTGCCCTGCCTGCAGGCACGGGGCAACAGGCCTGCGGCCGCCTGGGCAGCGCGTCCTCGCCAGCTCGGCGTGGGGACCACCGCGGGGCAGGCAGGGTGGGGGGGCTGGAGTGCACGGCCGCGGCTCGGGGTGAGCAGAGCAGCTGTGTTTACTTTCCATCTGCTGGAGGGAACAACAGGGGATTTTTTTTTTTTTAATTCCATTTTATTTTTTTGAGGCTTTGTGTGTCCTTCACCAGCCAGAAACCATCATGTAAACATCCTGCCGTTTCACCAGGAGGAGAGAGCGCGGTGATGGAGGTGTCCTGCCTCCCGCTCTGCAGGGCTGCGCCTCTTGCGCGCGCGCGCACACGCACACTCCCACACCCACCCACCACAGGGCCAGGTGGCACAGGAGGGTGCTGACATCCCCCCCCCCCAGCTCAGTGTGGTCTCTGTGGCAGTGGGGTCGGGCCAGTGAAGGGTGCGC
>NW_008796193.1:1646259-1647104 GCF_000699145.1 Aptenodytes forsteri | reverse complement strand
CACCCACCCACCCACCCACCCACCTTTTTCAAGGGTGTGCTGGTGACCCCACGGGTCCCCAGGAAAGCACGAGACACCAGGGCAGCAGCCTGCTGCCGGTGCCAGCCCCGAGCACAGCATCCAACAGCCAAATACCCTGCAAAAAGAGGTTCGTGCTCTCCTTGCGGGCAGGGGGCTGCCGGGGGCTGCCCAGGCTGGCTGGAGGGAGAGGAGATGGTGTCGGGGCGTTTTTTGGGCAGTACCTCTCTGGGGGAAGAGAGAGGGGGACGTCCTGGGAGCAGCGTGTTGGGATGCCCCAGGGAAAGCCACCAACCTGTGTATCAGGATATCAGCCTGCTGTATCCCATGGGCAGCGGAGGCTCAGTGGGAGAGCGCACGGGAGGCAGAGCGCAGGGGGAGGCTCGAAGAGAGAGGCGAGAGCAGCACCTGGCCTTGGGACTACAGTGAGACTGTGGGGTTTGCTCCAAGCATCCCGCAAGGCTTTCCTTTCCTATACTCCAAGCAGGGGCACCGGCACCCTCGTGGTGGGGTTTGTGGCTGCATTAACCATCAGGGTGCCCCAGGCAGTATCCACGGGTCCTGTGATTTGAATGCCAATGAGCAGGGACTCCTGCTTAAGCAGTTTCCCCCAGCCCCTAGATAGGAGAGGGGTCTCTAGCCCTGCAGGGTCTGAGGGGGAGTTTGGAGGTCATCAGGAACATAACCCCCCCCAAGCCTCGTTGCACAGCTCTGCCTCCCTCCATCCATCGGGAACGCCTTGGGTGCACAGGGCTGCTACCTCCTTGCTGCGCTCCCGACACCCCACTAACCTCCCCTCCACAGCAGAGCCAGGGCAGCCCCCCCGC
>NW_008796193.1:1644902-1645709 GCF_000699145.1 Aptenodytes forsteri | reverse complement strand
CCCAGCCCCACCTCCTGCGTGCCCAGTCCCTGTCGCTCCCGGGGCGGGGGGCGTGGGGGACACAGGGGACACGGGGCAGGCGGCTGCAGCACTGGTGGCAGACAGCTCCGGAAGAATGCAGTCAACCGCTTCGTAAAGATTTCTGAACCCTTGTGCTGTGCCGGTGCAGGAGGCAAAGGGAAAGCTCTTAGCACACGCCGCTGCCTCTGCCAAGGCTTAATCAGCAGGTTTGTTCCGAGTTGTGGCCAGCCTGATTAATCCAGGCTGTCTCTGCTGGGATGCTGATTTCAGAGCCTGCCGCTGAGAGCAAATTTCTGGCTATTATGCACAGAAAATTGTTCAGGTTCTGGCTGAATTATCGGTGTCCAGGGAAACGGAGCAATACCTTGGTGGGACCGATGCTAATGGCTTGCGGTGGTGCCGGTGCCCCTTTGTGGGTGTCAGAAGGGCTCAGGGGGCCTGGGACAAACCTCGAGGCTCGGAGGCACATCGGTCCTGCGCTGTGTCGGCGGGGTGAGATGGGACCCACTGCTGGCCCAGAGCGTCGTCGTCTCCAGTGAGGAGGAGAGGAAGCATCTGACTTTGAAGGAAACATTACCCTCCCGACCCCAGTGCTCGGGCCAACTGTTGACTCATTTAACATCATCCCCTTCTTGGCCAAGGAAACTTGGAAGAGTGCGGTCAGGCACAGACCAGACGCCTTTGCTCCTCGCGGCCCGGAGGGGGGCAGGGGCCGTGTGTGCTGCCCTGGGGGTGGGCGAGGATGGGGCTTTGCTGAATTTGGTGTCTGCTGCCGAGCCTGTGCCC
>NW_008796193.1:1644032-1644711 GCF_000699145.1 Aptenodytes forsteri | reverse complement strand
GCGGCGGCGGCTTTGCTTTGTTTACTCTGCAACTTTGGCTATGGCTGGAGTTTGTTAAGGGGTCAGGCTGATTGGGTTGTTTTCCTGTACTTTACAATTTCCTATGTTGTACTTTAATAGACGTTAGGGCGCCTACAGCTACAGAGAGGCACTTTATTTTATTTTAGAAATGGAAGTAAATAAAGAAATAAATGCACCCAGGCATCGCCTCCCCCTCCCCGTCCGCCTCGCTCACTCACTATCTCTCCGCAGTCCCTCACCGGCTTCCTCTGGCTCGGGGGAACCTCGTTTAAACCAACCACAATATATTTTTAACAAGGACTGTTAATTAGCCCCGGCCCCAGCCCGCTGCGCATGGCTTCCTCAAAGCCAGGCCGGGGCTCTTTGGAGGAGCACGGAGGCTCAGTGGTGGCTCTTTCCTTGGTGCAAACACCAGGATCCTGGTAAGCGCCAAGGAAGCAGCTTTAAGCTCTTCCCTAGAGGAGGCTCCTCTGGGAAGGGTTTTGCTGGGATTGGGCAGAGGAGCCCGGGAGGAATGGGGAGGACCCAGGCACGATGCTGGTGCACCCCCGGGGCACGCGGTGCTCTCCCCTCCGCCACTGCATGTTTAATCTGGGCTGGCTGCAACCTGGCAGGCACCAGCCCCGTGCCCGTGCCCATGCCCTGCCTCAGCCCTCGG
>NW_008796193.1:1633650-1643302 GCF_000699145.1 Aptenodytes forsteri | reverse complement strand
TGGTGGCTCTTTCCTTTGTGCAAACACCAGGATCCTGGTAAGCGCCAAGGAAGCAGCTTTAAGCTCTTCCCTAGAGGAGGCTCCTCTGGGAAGGGTTTTGCTGGGATTGGGCAGAGGAGCCCGGGAGGAATGGGGAGGACCCAGGCACGATGCTGGTGCACCCCCGGGGCACGCGGTGCTCTCCCCTCCGCCACTGCATGTTTAATCTGGGCTGGCTGCAACCTGGCAGGCACCAGCCCCGTGCCCGTGCCCATGCCCTGCCTCAGCCCTCGGTCCTGCTGCCCACTGCTCTCCCCCGAGATGAAGCCATCGCTGAGTCCGCAGCTCCAGCAGCACCTCCGAGCCGGGCGGAGGTGATGCTGCTGTGGTGGTTGGACTTGCCAAGCCAAACCAAAACCGTCACTGCTCCAGTCACACTCGTACAAACTACGGTGATGAGCAGGAGGGACATGGACCCCAGGGAGCTGCACACCCCACATCACATCGCCCGCTGCCACCGCTCGGCTCTGCCGCTTCTTCCCCTGAAGATGAGGCAGGGCTTGGGCACGGGGCTGCCCTGCGCCCGGGGTGGCCGTGTCACTGGAGGGCAGGTCCCCCATCGCCGCTGGGGTGATGTGCCCCCCACGGCACAGCGGGTGCCCATGCGGTTGGTGGCACCACCGCACCCACTGGCGTCCTGCTCGGGGGGGCGCGGGCAGCTGCCACCCCGGGGACCTGCCGCTGGCACTTGTTTTTGCGCAAACAGTGGGGCTGGTGTGTTGATAAGGTGCCAGCGGTGCCTTTCTCTGGGCCTTTCCCTGCTCTCCCAAGCCCTGAGGGCAAACATTCCTGGCATATTTGTCATGTTCGGCTCAATACAGCATCCTTCAGAAAAGAAAAAAATCAAATAAAAGAAAATCCGGTTCTTCCACTGCTCCCTTCAGCGTTCTTTTACACTTAAGCTTTTTAATTCCAGCTCTGAATAACACTCTTTATGGGGAGGCCTGAAAAGCTGCAGCCTTCACTCAGCCGGTGCAGGGGTGGAGGGCGAGCGCAGCCTGCAGCAGGGCTGCCAGGGGAGGTGGGGGGAGCCCCGGCTGTTGCCCCCACTCCTGGCACCCACAGGGACCCTGCTGCCATCCAGCCCTGCGGCGTGGGGAGGAGGGAGCTGGAGATGCGATGGGGCTGCTGCAGGGCTGTGGTGGGCAGATGAGCAGGGGCTTGAGGGTGGCAGGGAGATGGGAAGGGTGGCACTGGGTGGCCTTAAACTAGACCTGGGGAGCAGGGACTGATAAATAAAAGGGTTTCACATGTGCATTCTTACTGAGGTAAGCCAAAAGGCGCCTGGATCCCAAGGATGCCTGGGGCGCCGAGCCCGCTGCGCAGGGCTGGGGCGGTGGCGCCGGACCTGTTGCCCCGTGGCCGAGCGCTCACAGGAGGTGTGTGGCGGTCTCCAGCACAGCCGCTGTCCTGTTCACCTTACCCCCTTGCCTTTTCACTTTTCCATCCCATTCCTCTCCCCCCCTCACCTGCCACCCTCCTTTTGTGCCCTTTCTTCCACCAAAGCGTTAAAAACGCCATCCTGCACATTTATAAACGTTCGTTTTTGAGGCCGGGGCTTTGGTAGCAGGTGAACTCAGGGGCTTTGGACAGTGGCATCTCAAAGTCCCATAATAAACAACCCTTTTTGGCCGCCCGTTCCCTGGCAGCCCATGCGCGCAGCCCGCTCGCCCTGCCCTGCCATGCGGGCACTCCCCGGTGCTGCCTGTGCCGTGGCTTGCCAGGCGCCGGGGCCGCCTGCTCCCTTTCAAAGGACACCTGGGTACGGGGGCGAGCAGCATGTAGCTTCAGAGAGCTCTCCGAGCTTGGGAAAAAGCCTCCGAGGCTCTTCCCCAGCTGTTTGCCTCCCTCGTGGATTAGACCACGCCGCTGGCATGCTGCCTCCCCGCCGTGCTCGATACCACCTCTGCAGCGGACACGCACCAGCCCGGGCACTGCCGGGAGCTGCCGAGGGGGCAGGCTGGGCTGGGGACCGCAGCACATGAGATGGGCTCCGGTGTGGCTGGGCCCCGCCCCCATGCATGGGGGTCTGGGAGAGGGCAACGGGGACGGGCAGGCAAAGGGGGTGGTGGGGGCAGCCGGGAAGGGGCACGGGCAGAGCCCCGCTCCCCGCATGCAGCTGGCCACGATGTGCTGCCGGGCCCCAGCGATGCTCACTTCTTTCCCACTCCCTCCCCCTCCCCCCCCTGAGGAAAGTGATGTTTTTGGAGAAGAATGAAAGGAAAGCCGGGGAACACTCGCTGCGCTAATTCTGTCAGGGAGCCAAGAAATATGAAGCGCCCCTTTGTTTTTTTGAGCAATTATCCTCTACGATTTGGCTTTCTGTGTCTCCGTGCATGTAAAACTAGTCATTATATCCTCCCTTATCTGCGGGGAGCGCGCTGCCTCCTCTCCGCGCCGCCCTGCACTCCCACCCCTTTCGTCTCACCCACCTCCCAGGCAGCACCGGCTGCATCGCACCGGGCATCTGAGCCCAGCTCCCCCTGCCCTTGCTGCGTAGCGAGTCAGAAAGATGCAGAGCATCTCTAAAATCGGTCCTAAGCACGAGCGTTTGCTCGCAGTAGTTTCTAACCTGGGTGTTGCGGCTGGTTCCCCATAGCCATCGCCTGCAGCACCCCCGGCAGCTCCTTGGGAGGGGTCCCCCTCGCCCCAGATCTAGCCAAAACTGACCCATCGTGTAACTTAGAGCAGCCTCTGGGCTGGTCCACCCTGCGCCAGCTGCCTGTGGCTCCATCAGCCTGTCCCCAAAACGCCCGCTGCCCCACTCATCCCAGCTGCAGAGCAACCAAAGGCACCCCTAAAGCTGCTCTGCAGATGGGGAGGGTGCAGGGGGCTCTCCCACCACCAGCTCCTGTGCAGCATGGAGCGAGGGGAGCGCGGCCACCTGCCCTGTCCTTGGCCCGGGGCTGCCCCAGCCGCCCTCTGCCCTTGCTGCTCTAAAGGGAATTTACCCCACCCCGGGCTTTATGATTGTTTAAACACACGAAGCTTCCACACGCTCCACCTGCCCGAGCCCAAAGCCGTGCAGAGGAAGAGCGGCTGCATCCCGGCCGTGCCCCTGGTCCTGCGCTCCCGCACACCCCGCGCACCCCGTTTCCCGCAGCCTGGCCCCGCACGGGCTCTGCAACGTCGTGCAACGCCAGGTCTTGGCAGCAGCAAGGAGTGGCCGGTATCCTGGTCCTGCTTTGCAGTTTTGCCTCCTGAGGTTTTGTTTGATGGGGGAAGCTCCCAGTTGCCCCACACACTGCAATTCTGTGCGTGTGTGTGTCCCTGCCCCAGCAGAGGAGATGGGGACGGGGCTGGCAAAAGCTGGCAAAAGCTCTGCAATGGCCCGAGAGCGTCCCCCTCCTTCGTCTGCCCCTGCACTTGGCTCTCCATCACAGAAGCTCCTTCTGCAGCACCTTTCCGAGCCAAGGGCTCCCTGAGACCCCGCTTATCTCTTTGCAGAGATGGCAGATTTTACAAGGGGCTTTTCTTTAAGACTCAGAGCAAATCTGTTGCTTATGCAGAGGCCGGTGCGCAGCAGGTATGGCCTGTGCTGCGGGCGCCAGCCCTGGCTGGTGGTGCAGGTCCTGGGTCCTCTCCACAATGCTACCAGCGTAAAATGTGGCATTGGAAATAGCTGCCAGATGTGGCATTGGAAATAGCTTGCCGGCTGAAGGATCCCAGCAACGTTCCCGCATTTAGCAGCCCTCATATCCATCCTTCTCCTGCGGAAGGGGCTCGAGACCTCCACGTGCACAGAGATTGTGGAAGTGAGCAAGCTGGAGCGCTCTGAGCGTCCCCGTGCAGAGTTCAGCTGCGGGGTTTAGGCCGGGGAAGCCACAGCAGGATAAACAAGGCTGCACTCCTCGGGCTGCCCGCACGCCCGGCTCCGGAGAGCATCGCAGAGCCCCCCTCCCCGCATCCCTCTTCCAGCTGCAGCTGCCTCCAGTTTGCAGAGGGTCCGGGTGGGCCGGTAAACACTGCTGGCGGTCCGTAAACAGGCTGGGGCTAAACAGGACGTGAGCGATTGCATCCGTCCCTGGGCTGCGCCAGGGCCGGCACTGCCGGTGCACAGGCACGGCGCTTCCCGGGGGGACTGGGGAACCGGGCTGGGTGCCAGCGGCGCTGGGGGGTGCTGAGCCCCTGCTGGGCTGCAGAGCAGAGCATCCAGCCATGGCATCCTGCTCCTGCAATCCTGCACCCTCCGAGTCCTCCCCCCCGAACGGGAGGACGTGCAGATGCTCCGTGTTCGCTGCACACGCAGCCGGGATGGTTTGCCTCTGTTTGCTCACAAAGAAAGGCTGGAAAGCAGCAGCTGCAAAAGCTGCTGGTGAAAAACAAGAAACCTGTGACTTAAATTTGAGTTTTGTATCTGTTTGAAGGTGCTTTGTACATGCTTGGAGCTGGTGATCCTGTGCGAGCGCTAATGGGAGCTGCTGCGATTCTGGGAGAATTCAGTTGCAGTTATACAGGACTTCTTGTCCCAAAGGACAAGCAGCCGGCTTAATGCCGACGGAGGAGCCCTGTAACTTGCTCTCAGGGTACCTGGAGGAAGCAGTGAAACCCCCTTGGTATTGTGATGGCTGGGAAGAGCCAAAGCCCCTGCCCGAGGCAATGCCGGGCTCATGCAAAGTCTGGACAAAAATTAGCCTGGTTGCTTAATGAGCTTCCCGCATGATGAGGACATGAGCAGAGCTTGGGTTTCCAAGCCATGAAGGGGGAGAGAGCAGCATCGGTGGGTGCAGGGGGGTCCGGGTGCTGATGGGGCAGGGCTGGCCCCAGCAATCAGGCAGGGCTGCACCCTGCACACCCCGCATCTGCACAAGGCAACTTATTTTCTTATCAGAAACAACCTGGCAAAGCCCCAAGCGACGGCGAACTGCTTCAGCTCAAATAAACGAGCTGACAGCTCCACGAGACGGGGGTCTCCTGGCAGAGGGCAGCGGGGGGACAAGTCAGCCACTCGGGTTTTGGCCGTTCCTCGGGAACATCTTTGTCTGAAGGCTTTAATGGCAAACACAAATGTGTGTGACTAGGTGTAAGCCAAGGAGCCTGTGCCAGGTCTTGCTACCTACTTAATACCTGGGGCCTGTTCAATTATGACGACTCCCTCCTGGGTAATGAATATTTTTAGCACTCTGCTATAGTGATTTTAGTGCCCGGAGAGGCCGGTTCCTGGCCGGCCTCAGAAGGCGGTGCTGGGGCTGCTTATGTTATTCCAAGGATGTCTTCCCCTATACAGATCCCAAGGGACCTACAGAATATCCTGATCTCTTTCTCTTTTGTTTTTTTTTTTAAGCTTTCTCTGATGTAAGCGGAAATAAATCTGCTGCTTTGGAAGCGGGGGAAACTGCCGGTCCCCTTGCTGCTTCGGCATCGGGCTCAGAGCTTGGACAAAGGGCAGATCTGTCCCTCCTCGCCCCCTCCAGAGCCTGGGGCCGAAGAAAAGGTCCGTGCTGAGAGCAGAAAGGGGGGGTTCGCCCCTATCCTTTGGTCTGCGCGAGGGGCTCCATCTGGAAGCACTAAGGACGGAGGGGAAACTGAGTTTCTAATATTGTGTTTGGCTGCAATCTTGTTGTAGCGACTGCTGTTAATGCAAATCCCGTGTTGATTTTCTCCAGCTCACTTAGCTCGGTCGCAAGGCAAAAAGCAGGATTTCTCTCCAGCCGGAGCCAGGAGACGGGTTGCGGAGGAGGAGAGGGGGGTCAGTCAGGCGGGGGCAAGGGCATCGGGGCATGGAAGCCGTCCTTGGC
Source organism: Aptenodytes forsteri (assembly GCF_000699145.1). Taxonomy (NCBI): domain Eukaryota; kingdom Metazoa; phylum Chordata; class Aves; order Sphenisciformes; family Spheniscidae; genus Aptenodytes; species Aptenodytes forsteri. The sequence continues at coordinate 1,637,525 of NW_008796193.1, read as the reverse complement.
TTCACCCACGCGCTACCCTGGGCAGCGTGGGGAGGAGCCCACCGGGGTCACCTCATGCCCCCCGGGCATCGCTCTGGTGTATTTGCTGGGCTCGGGAAAGCATATTCCCAAAATTGCTGGCTGTTGCTGCGTCCTGTACCCTGAGAAAGAGATGGGAGGGCCTGAGGTGCAGGCTGCACCTGAGGAAGGGTTTCTGGGGTGTATCCCACCCAGTGGGCACCCGCTCCCTTCAGAGGTTTTGCTTTATTTATCGCCGTTAGAGGACTTTTTTTTCTTGCAGGCTTAAGTAGAAATATGGGACGGTCGACGACTCCTGAAGAGAAGCGTTGAGAATGAGCGCGGGCAGCTCGCCACGAGCACCCGCAGCCATTCAAGGCAGAATCTGCTTTTCCAAAAGCAATCCGCAGCTCAGTCACCTGTTGATGAATACCATGGCTCCGCGAGGTTTCCTCATGCCTGTGAGCCTCCTGGGTGATATCTCCTTGAGTCGCTTGAGTTACGCTCCTCTAATTCCTTGGCAGAGGTGAGCAGAGCCGATGCTGCTGGCAGCTCCACGCAGAGGGATGTTTCCCGCTGGCCGGGGTCGGGGGGATGCATTGCTGCCGCGTGGGTGATAACTTGAGGATGCTTTTAGGTGGGAGGTGGCCAGGTGCGACCAGGCATCCGTCTGGACCATGCTGAGGAGGGCACACGTGGCAGCCCCAGGGTCACCTCTCACCTTGGACTTGAGCTCTGGAGAACTTCAACCAGGAATGAGAAAAATTCATCTGACATGGGGAGTGAGCACCGACACCTCTCTTCAACCATGGTCTGGAGCTGCTGATTGCGGGTGAGGGTTTTCCTGCTCTCAGAGAGACCCGCGCTGTGTGTAGCTGCCCCGCAGCCTCCCCTCCCCGCGCTGAGGGTAGGGGCAGGGTCAACAGGTGACAATTTGAGCAAAAACTGATCCCATTCCAGGTTCTTGAAGTCATTTTGCTTTTGTAACGTGCTAATTCCTGGGCCCAGAGAATAATTGATTCCAGATCCTAGAGCATTTTTGCAGGAGGGCGATGGATCTTGGCAGCCCTTCCCACCTCCAGCGCGAGCGGTGCGCAGCCCAGCCCTTCCCACCTCCAGCCGGTGCGGGGAACCTGCAGCTGCGGCGGTAGCACGGTCCCGCTCCTGCTCCGTCACAGCTCCTGCTGCCAGAAGGACGGCAGCGGGGAGGGCATCAGCTCCCCACACCGCCGCGGCACTCGGTCCTGCCCGCGGCAGAGCCAGAGTGGCCGTGGGTGGCCGTCGTGCACACCACACCGCCCGATCTGCCCGCTGTGACTGCAGGGGACACCCCCCTATTGATCCTACCCATCCTCCCTGGCTGCTGCACGTGTCCCCCGCCGCGGGGGACATCTGCTCGTGCTTTTCTCTTCCCCCCAGCTCTCCAGGCCGGAGGTGCAGCTTCAATCTTTCCGAGAGTTCAGGAAGGTCAAAGACTTTTTCCAATGGTTCCCATCGGGCTGCGTCTTCCCCAGATTGCATCAATGCGAGAGACTCTGCATTATCCGCTGTGTCCAACCCTGTGGTTAGCTCATTCCTTGGCCAGGATGTTTCCATCCGGGTCGGATTTATTCACCCATCTGCCGCTCCTGCAGCACACATGCCCCGGGGGGCTGCCTTCGGATCTGCCCTCCTGGACACCCCTGGCCAGGCTCCCCCCGCCATCCCCTGCCAACGCATCAGTGCCGGGGGGTCCCATCAGCCCCCTAAACTCCGGCTCTGCCCCAGGGCTGCTCGTCCCGCTGCATCGACTGCGGCTCGTCCCCTGCACATCCCCAGGGATGTCCCGTCCCCCGTGCAGGGGTGGAGGGATGAATGGCCATGGCTGGGAAAAGGGGGATGGGACCGACTGTGTGACAAAGTCCATGCCTGCAGCCCCACGGCTCCTGGGTGGCTGCTGAATACCACCGCATCTCTCCTGAACCTTCCCTCTGTGCGACCCGGCAGCAGGGACGTGCCTTTCCCCAGCTCGCCAGAGCCTGGGGCCAACATCTGGGTGTTTTCCTGGCTCCAAGGGGCAGGGAGAAGTGGGTGCCCTACTGCAGCCCCTACCTGCTATCTGTGCCCGCTGTGCATCCTCAAGCAAGGCGGTGTGCATCCACAAGCGCGTCCTCCCTGGGCTGCAGACTGTGACCCGGCCCCATGGGGGGTGGGGGTGGGGGGGCAGCCAGGCCCACAGCGCTCAGAGCCCAAGGGGAGCCTCTGTGCAGCCAGGAGCTTTTCTGGTGAAGATTGCACTCGAACAGAGTCAGCTTATGTTTATTTTTTCCCCTAATAAAAAACTAATAAAGGAGAAAATGAAAAAATAACTTTCTGGAATTTGGCTGTGTCTGCCCAGTTTCCTTTGTCCGATCCGCAGGGGCGCGGATGTGCCGGCGTGTGAGGCGCAGGTCATTGCGGCGTGGGTGCTGCAGTGCGGGGCATGGCATTCCCTTCCCCTTCTCCTTCCCCTTCCCATTCTCCTTTTCCCTGCCCCTTGCCCTTCCTTCCCCTTCTCCTTCTCCCCTTTCTCCCTGCCCAGGCCCTCCCTCCTGCAGAGGGACAGGCTCAGCACGTGGTGCTGTGCCAGAGCCCAGCGCCGCAGGGTCCCCATCCCACCTGCAGACCCTCTTCCCCGGTGCCTCCTGCCCGCGCTGCCTGCCCTCGCCGCAGCCACCCGCACCCCTTCGCGGGGGACAAACCTCCCTTGCGCCTCCCTTGTTGTTGTTTGGGGCTTTGTCTCTCTCTAAGAAAACTGCCCGGTGTAAATCTCTGCAAAGGGCCCATCCTGCATTATTTATGCTCGCAGCGGGACCCTTCGCGCTCTTTTATCCTGCCTCTTTAATACGAACCAGAGATTTTTTTGGCTTAAAAAAGTCTGCTGTGTTCCCGCTCCTTCCCCCGCCCATCCCCGCTCCTTGGAAGTTCAGATAAGGGGAAGATTTATACCGGCGAGGAGGGAGGCAGTGAGCAGGGGGTTGAGAGAGAGTCGCTTTTGGGGGTTCTTTGAAGATAAATTTAACTTGTTCTTATCTGGGCTTCATGCACTCAAGAAAATGTTAACGCTGGGGAGGCTGGCTGCAGCTGGGGAAGGTGGGGGCTGGTTTTAATCTTTAGCCTGCTCCATTTTGGGTTCATTATAGCGACATTCATCACTCCGGCCAGGTAAATAACTCTGGTCCTCGCTATTGCCCAGCGCGGCAGCGGGAGCGCTCGGGAATGCTGGCAGATAAACGTGGGCTCTCCTGCCCCGGGCGGTTAATGGGGTGGTGCCGGAGAAGCCGTAAGCACTCGCAGGATGCGCTTTTATTTCACATCTCATCTATTAGGGGGCGGCGGGTGGGATGGGGGGGTGCGCGGCGCTCGCGGCCCCGTGGGGCACTAATCGAACACACACCCCCGCGTCCGCTGACAGCGGCCGGGAGCGCGGCCCCGGCCCCGCAGCTGGGGCTAATGAGCGCCGGGGCTCATACCCACGCGCTCACGGTGCAGGACGGCCGAGCTTGGCGCCAGGGGTTATTAACGCGCTGCCAGCCGGGGTGACGCGGGAGGTGCGGGGGGATCCCGTCGCTGGGAGGGGGGTTTTACAGACCGGTTTGCCAGGAGCTTTACACTTGCCTTCTCCGAAGCCGTAAGGCTGCCTTTGCCTGCAGGGTCTCTGCCCGAACCTCAGGGCTTCTCCCGGTGCAGAAGTGCCCTAACACCTTCAGGGGAGCACCCGCTCGTGGGGTGACCTGAGCAGCCCCGGGCGATGCTGCGGGCGATAACTGGGGCGAGTCGTGCTCAATGCCCTGGGCAGCCAGCAGCACGTCTGGGCAGAGGCTGCAAATGCTTTTTTGTTTTTTTTTTTGTTTTTTTTT
>NW_008796193.1:1630672-1633638 GCF_000699145.1 Aptenodytes forsteri | reverse complement strand
TTCCCCACACAGTTTCTTGTGGTAGGAAATTTCTGGCTAGAAGGTTGAAGGTTTTAGCAAAGGAGGGACATGTGCGAGCACGGAAGGGACAAGGAAAAGAGGGTATGTGTGTGCATAGGAAACGTTTACCTCCTCGCTGCCTGGCTTCTAAGAAAAGGTAGACACGGGTTTGCTTTTCTCTAGTTCCCGCAGGTTTCATCCCTTCCCAGGAGCCTGCCTGGCACCCAGGGACCACCCCGAGCCCAGCGCCGCGGGGTGCCGGGGCCCCAGCCCGGGCAGTCCTCCTGCGCAGCATCGCGGCGGTGCCTCGGGCGGCTGCGTGTCACTGCAAAGGCCACTTCCCCCAGCTCGCTGGGATGGTTTGGTGCCTGACCCGTGACCTCGGTGTCAGCAGGTATTAACGATCCCCTCCTGCCTGGCGGGGGAGCGAGCGCCCAGCCTGCAGAGGAATTCGCTGCCTTTCTGGAGGCAAAGAGCATCCCGGTGCGGCACCCACAGCTCCCGGAGCGCTCTGCTCCTGGCCCCTCCGAGCCAAGGGCTGGCTCCTATCTCTGCTCTCCATCACTAATTTATGTCCCGGGGCTTCGGCTGCCAGGGCTGCTTTAATTCATCGGAGGAGGGAGGGCAGGTCCCTTCAGCCCGGCCGTATATCTGCCTGGGGTTATCTAAGAATTTAGCCCTGCTATCGTGGCCCTATAAAGGGCTGAGCATCGTGGCGGCCATGCCCTCTCCTGCCAGTGTCCCTCTCATTGCCCCGATGCACTCCAGGCTCGTCGCCTCCCTCCCCAGGGTTGCTGGCTGTTAACTTAGCACCGGGGTGTGGGGCACAGCTTTTGGGGCAGGAGCATGTGCTTCTGCACTGGGGACACAGGGAGGGAAAGGGTCCTGGCAGCACCGGGGCTGCGCGAGGGTCCTGGTGGTTTTGCTTCCCAACTGGGGTTTTCTATGGTGTCTTCATTGCCTCTTTGGCATAAGGGCTATTTAACGATGCTCCAACCAGCAACAAATGGTTAAAACCAGCCACAAGTGTTTAAAATCTAAATAGAAAGGACAAATGGTGAAAAGAAAAGCTGAGGTAGAAAGGGATGAAATAAATGACTTTCCTAAGACCATACCAGCAGGTCTAGAAGGCGAATCGGTATCTTATCCGCAGAGCAATGATGTTTTCCATGTGCTTTGCGCTCTCTCTGTGCAGAGGGCTGGGTGGAAAGCATATAGGAAACCATTTCCTCTCCTTTTCACTCCCCCTCAAAGGTAAATGCCGCGCAGAGCAGCAGCGATTCATCAGGCTGAGGACCTGTATTTATGTTTCAATCAACTGGAAATGAGTAAGTACCTGGGTAACAGGAGTGGGTATTTTGCATCTGGCTGTTGAAAGGTCCAGGACCCTGGGGGTCTCTTTGCTTCTCCTGATATATTGAGGCTGCGTGTTCAGATGCTGTCTAGTGTCAGCCCCTCTCCACCTGGGAAGGAGATGGGGCACCTTCCTGGAGCTGGTGTTGGCTTGCCGGAGCATTGCCCCGGGCGCGTGCGAAGGGAGAGCAAAGGCGTCCCCCCGCTCTTGCTCCCAGCACCCCCCTCATTAAGGCAGAGTGTGTCCTTAGGAGTTGAATCCCTGGTGAAACAGGAACAGTGCTGTGTCCCTACATCTAATGTGCTCACCAGTCACCTTGTTTTCCAAATCCTTTGCTACGGTGCTGGAGGCTGCTGCCTCCCGCTGCCCTGCCTGAGCCCCACTGCCTGAGTGGGCTGGGGTGCTGGGGAGCCCCGATGGGGGCTGCGGGTCCTGGCCCCGCGGCGCTGAAGGACACGCTCCTCTGCAGTAACCCTCTCCCACTCACCAGCATCCTCCAAGCATGGCCCCATGCTCTAACCGGGGCGAGACACGACCATCCCAGCGTGCAGAAATCCCCCAGGCGGGATCTTGGCAATGGCTTTTGGTGGCGGCGGCGGCAGCGCTCGGGCAGGGTGCAGGCAGGGATGCCGAGAGCCACAACACTCTGGGAAAGGCAAAGTCCTTGAGCGCCAGCGGGGAGGACGCGGGAAGCCCAAGCCTGGCCGGAGAGTGGCGAGTGTGGCACGGCTGCAGCTGCAGCTCCGCCGGCAGAGAAGGGATGCGAGCGGCAAAGGGAAGGGCAAGGCAGAGGGCAGGAGCCCGCGGAGACGTGAGCTAAAAAGGGTCCTTTCAGCATCGAGAAACCCAGCTTGCCTGAAGGCAAGAGAAAGGAGCAGAAAATATGGTAGGTCAGTTGTAAGATGTGGCTTAGGGGGGATACGGTGAGACTGAGGCAAGGGTAGGGAACAAAGTCCTCTTGCACATCAGAGGGAGAAGGGCTGCAAGGGAATTTGTGCGTCCACGAGAAACCCACAGGCAATAAAAGAAAAAATGAAGGAGGGAAGGACACTGCAGAGGAGAGAGAGGATTTCTCTGCACCAGACTCCTTCAGAGCAAACGTACGTGCGACGGCGATGCCAGCCAGCCCATCTGCGGGCAGGGGTGAGGGAGCCGCCGCCGCCAAAGAGGGCTCCCGAAATCACCGGCACATCAGAGAGCACCAAGGACGGCCAGCCTCCTCCAAGACTCCAGAAGGCTGAAGCAGCTCAGCTGCTAGACTAAATAGCTCGGGCTGGGAACTGGCCAAGGAAAAAAAGATTTCTATTAAAAATGCCGATTCATCAACTTTGTCATGAACAGATCAGCACTGTTTTCTTTTTGCGCTGCAAAAAAGAGAAAAACTCTCCAAATTACTGAATGTTTAGTTCTTTTCTGTTTCAAAAATCCTGAAATTAAAGTTAATGATAGGAAAACATATTTAAAAATAAATGGCCATCATGACCAAAACAAAAGCTTACAAAAATATGGGGAGAGCATGTTTTGATTGTCCTGAGCTCTTCCTTCCAATTATTTTCCCTTCCCCTGCTCTTTTTTTTTTTTTTTTTGATGATTTACCGCCCCCCCCCCCCCC
>NW_008796193.1:1621978-1630590 GCF_000699145.1 Aptenodytes forsteri | reverse complement strand
TGGCGAGGATGGGGCTGGGGTCCGGGGGGTCTGGGGATCCTCCTGCAAGGAGCCCTCAAGGGAAGCTCTGCCCCACCAGCGCCGCTGAAGCAACAGCAGCAAAGTGCTGCGAGGAAGGAGGGTGGCAGGCACTCACGAAGGACGGGTGCTGGCACATCGCGTTGGGTGGATCGAGCCGTGAGGCGGTAATTTTAGCTGCACCTCTTGACTCATTTCAAGCCAACATTGAAGACGTTCGGTATTCTGCCCCCACGACGTTTCAGAGAGGGATTACAAAGTCTTTGAGGCATTACTAGGTGCTAAAGTTATAATGAATAATGTTTTAATTAAACTTGTGGTCCCTAAAAAAATACCTCAGTGAAAGATTGGAGAAAATACTGCAGAGGAAATATCTCCCGTACAAAGAACAAGGCTGTGTGAAACCAGTAATGGGTCTAGCAGAAGTTCTCTCCGTTGGATATAAAGTGAGAAAAGATGTCTTAATTGCTAATCCAGAGAAATTCGGACAATAGCAGACACCTCTTGACTCATTTCAAGCCAACATTGAAGACGTTCGGTATTCTGCCCCCACGACGTTTCAGAGAGGGATTACAAAGTCTTTGAGGCATTACTAGGTGCTAAAGTTATAATGAATAATGTTTTAATTAAACTTGTGGTCCCTAAAAAAATACCTCAGTGAAAGATTGGAGAAAATACTGCGGAGGAAATATCTCCCGTACAAAGAGCAAGGCTGTGTGAAACCAGTAATGGGTCTAGCAGAAGTTCTCTCCGTTGGATATAAAGTGAGAAAAGATGTCTTAATTGCTAATCCAGAGAAATTCGGAGCAATAGCTGAAATGTCCCCTCCCCAGCAAGAAGCGGGTCTGCAGGGGATTCTCGGAAAGATTAATCATGGGACAAATTCATTATAAACATATAGGTGAACCCAAAGACTTGAGGCGCTTCACAAGGCTCCTCTGGAAAAGGGATTTTTAGTGGAGAAGAGGAAGCCGAAAGAGGCGTTTGAGCAGCTCCGAGCAGTGACCACGCTGGCGGCTGCGCAGGGCTGGCCTGAAGGAAGGGCAACGGTGGCATTTCCCAGCTGTTGCAGCGCGGGGACTGTGCTGCCCTGAACGGGAGAGACCCTGCTGCGGCTCTCCATCCCGGGGGCTTGGGGCAGCAGAAGAGAAGCCAGTGGGGTTCAGGACTTGGGGAGCGGGTGGGGGCATGGCTGGCTGTGCCGCTGCTCAGGAGAGGACCGCAGGGTGACCGGAGGGCTGTGAAACATCCCCTACAACAAGACCCTCGTCTCTGCTGTCCCGTGCAAGGGAGGGCACGTCCCTGCAGGACCCAGGCTGCTGGGATGGCGGCGTGCCACGCATGCACACCTCAGTTGGGTGCAGCACCAGCCTCCGCCCTGAGATGCCAGGGAAAGGGGCTGTTCCGGCGGGGGGAAGAGGGCAGCAGGGAAAGGGGCAGGGAAACTCCAGTGGGGAACCTGCCGGGGCGTAGGGACATGAGCCCCACGGTCCCGCTCAGCATTGAGAGGCATTTCTGTGGCAGTGGTAGCAGCTGGCAAGAAGCTGCCGTCCCCGTGGGAGCGCGGTGGGTCCTAGCGGTTCCCTCCTCGTCCCTGCAGGACCCAGGCTGCTGGGATGGCGGCGTGCCACGCATGCACACCTCAGTTGGGTGCAGCACCAGCCTCCGCCCTGAGATGCCAGGGAAAGGGGCTGTGCCGGCGGGGGGAAGAGGGCAGCAGGGAAAGGGGCAGGGAAACTCCGGTGGGGAACCTGCCGGGGCGTAGGGACATGAGCCCCACGGTCCCGCTCAGCATTGAGAGGCATTTCAGTGGCAGTGGTAGCAGCTGGCAAGAAGCTGCCGTCCCCGTGGGAGCGCGGTGGGTCCTAGCGGTTCCCTCCTCCCCGAGTTGGGGTGCTCCCTTCTGCAGCCCCATATTTCCAGGCTGGTTTCCCACCGCAGGCTGTTCCATGGCCCTCAGCAGAAGGGTGAACCGGGAGTGCCGTGCCGTGCCCCATGGCAGCACTGCCGGCAGCGAGAGCTGGCAGGGTAGCTGGCGAGCTCGGGGCAGAGCAACCCACGGCATTTTGGCATCCGCTGCCAGACTCAGCCCTGAGTCCCAGCGGGGCCCCAGGCGGTGGGAAAGGGGGAGCAGAGCACAGAGAGCAGCTTCACCCCATCCATGGGGCTCGGGGCTCCGTGTCCCAGCTACAAGCCCACCCACCTTTGGCGGCAACCCATCCTTTTTGCTGGGATTTCAGCCTCTCTGGGGAGCTGACGGTGCAGCTGTGGGTGGGTGCCTGGCAGCACTTGCAACCCGGGGTTGCAGACTGGGGACCACCCGACCCCCAAGTGCCATGATCCTGCGGCAGAGCAGTGGGCAGTGCTGGCAGGGCTCTGACACTGCAGGCAGGATCCCGCCTCACCGACCCACTAGCTTGGCAGCGATGACCGGACACCGAAGCAGAGCCAGGCTGGGGTCTTGTTTTCCCATCTTCGCAGCGCTGCCGGCGGGGGGCCAGGGAAGCCCCCGGTGCGCTGAACCGTGTCTGGAAGCACTTGCGCAGCCCTGGCTGGGAGGGGGCGGCTGGGCGCCCGAGAGGATGCGCGGGGCTGGGGAGGGAAGGAGCGATGAGCGGAGCAGCATGTGTGGTGGGGACGCACAATTTAGCGCAGCCATCCTTCCTGCACCGCTGCTGACAAGGCCCCGACCCGCGGGGGAGACGCATGTGGCGGAGACCCGATGTCGGGAGATTCATGTGGCTGCAAAGCCGATTAAACCGCCCCACGCGGATGCGTGTGCTTGGTGAGCGGGGAAGCGGCCATGCCCTGGCCCCTGGCAGGCGTCTGCACAGGGCTCACACGGGACCAGGCTTATTTTGGTGCAGGGCTGTGAGACATTGGCACCACTGGACTTTGCTCCTGAACTGGGTGGATGCAGCAAGGGGGACACGCAGTCCCTCTTGTACTCGTGGCTCCTGGGACTCTGGTGCCCCAGAAAAATGCCCCTTGCTCAGGCACCTGTGTTGATCCCCTGGTGATGCTGCCACAGCACTCGTACCACCCGACACGCGAAGCGTGAAGCCAGGATCCGTCCCCTCCAGGGCAGCTGATGAGCTTTGCAGGTTTGCACTTGTCTGGCATGAGCCCGATGCAATCGTCTGGTGCTGAGCAAGCAGGAAAGCTATGGCCCCGGCAGCACCTTGCTGTGGGGCAGCAATGGGGAGAGGACCAGAAACCTCACCCATGAGCTGTGTAAATGGGGGGTATCCTGCAGTCCCCAGCCACGGGCACGTGGCAGCAGCCGCTTTCTCTCCCCTCTCAGGGGTCCCAGCCATTTTCTTAGCTGTTGCAATTTGGAAGAGAAGCTTGTTTCATGGGGCTGATGTCTACAGCCAAACACTCAGAGCTGCAGCCGCTGCTCCTGGCAGGATGGGGTGTGCAAGAGCCCTTTGTGTAAGGGCACAGCAGGAGAAGGTCCCCATGGGGCGTCCCAGGAGAGGACCTGATTGAAGGGGGGTGGGATGCCCCCGCATTGAAGCGGCGCTGGGTGCAGGACAGTCCCTGCAGCATTATGCCAAGTGCTGCCCTCGTTCACCAACCCGGGGAAGGCTGAGAGGAGCAGGCAAAGGTCTTGATCAAAGATAGGTCACTCTTGTAAACCCATCTGAAGCCACCCCACCACTCCCCTTCCCACAGAGCATCTGCTGGGTAATGTCTTTCAGGTGTCCCAGAAGTGTGTCTTGGGGGGGGGGGTAATCGTGTCGGGGGGGGGGGGGGGGGGATGTTCAAAGGGAGAGCGAGGGCTCCATGTGCCAAGGGTGCAGTGGGGCTGGGCGGGGGACACAGGAGGTCACAGCATCTGTGTGGGAAAAAGGGTGATATTAAGCAAGTCCATCCTCTGTGGGACTGCCACACGCAGTCCTCCCCACCTAGTACCAGACAGATGTTGATGTTGAAACATCCTTTTTGTCAGTCCTGACATGGAAGAGTTTGGGTGGAGAAAGAGAAAAGTTCAGAAATGAAAATTTTGGAAAGAGTTCTTATTTTTCCCTATTTCACTCCAAGAAACAATCTCCTGTTCCCTGTCCCCCACCGGTTTCGATGAAAGACTCTAAAAACACGCTGTTTTCTACCTTCCTTACATGTGGGGGAGGTGTTGGCCATTTTACGACCAGTCCCACCCCCCCATTTTACCTCACCCCTTTTATTTGACTGATTCACAGGTGCCCGTGGAAGCCCTGCCAGCGCCGAGGCGGAAATGGTGTGATGGTGTTATCATCGCTTAACGAGTTACCCCATGTCGGCAGGGCTGCGGCAAGGCCATGAGCTGGCAGAGCCTGCGGCGAGCATGAGGTAAAGGAGGAGATGAAAGAGATTTCATCGCCCGGGATGGAAGTGAACATGTTTTGCTCCATGTTCGCCCCGGCTGCAAAAGCTGGGATGCTGCGGCTGGGCTGGGGTAAACACAAGGAAAGAGCCCATGGCCATGGCAAGGGGCACCCGGTGCTGCCGAGGGCGTGATGCAGATAACCAGGATGGACCTGGGGTGCTGCTGGCTGGTACCGGTCCAGCTTGGCTGGCAGAGACTTTGGCTGCTCCAGCATCCCGGGGCGATGGGGCTGATCTCAGAGCAAACACCTGCAGGGCTCGGTGCAGGGAAAACAAAGGCAACATGTGGGTTGGAGGGAAAGGGGCTTGGCGGGTCACCCGGCCTCCTTATCTCCCCCAACTGTTTGCTCCAAGATTAAGTCAGAGCCTGCAAGATGCAAAAGTCCAAGGAAAGCCGGGCCGGGATGGTCAGGGGACTCTCCCCCTTCCCACCGCGGGATTCCTGGGCACCATCACCGAGGGCCGGCGTTTAAAGTCCAGGCAGATTGCTGGCATGATTTACGACTCATTATTCTTTGGTGCAAGAGTTGGTTAATGAGCAATGAGGGGTTGGGCAGGCTGCGGGGGTGATGTGAGGAGGGGGCAGGCTGGGCGCGCCCATGGGAGCCCATGGGGAAAGGGCTTGCCCGGGGAGCAGGCAGGCAACCCCTGGGTGGGCAGGGGTAAGGCCATCCCCAGCTGCCACCCTCAGCCAGGGGACAGGGCACGGGCACAGCAGCGGGGTGGGCAGGCTGGCAGGAGGCCCTCCCCTCCCCAAACCTGGCCGAAACCACCTGGGTTGTGGTAAAACCTGAGTGAAAGGGAACCAGCTCTGCTTAGCTGCTTATTTCCAACCAGACGGCAATTTCTGCCTGGTGAGGGGGCCTCACCCCAAACCTGGGTGCCGGGGGGAGGACAGGGCAAGGGGGTTCCCTGCACCCCCCAGCCCTGGGGCCTGCCTGCCAGGAGTTGCCTCTGACCTGTCCTTCCCGACTCAGGCACGGAGTGGCATAAACATTAACGTATTAAAAAAAAAATACATAACTAAACCCCTGCTGGAACTAAAGCACTCCCCGGGGGAGGGAGGGAGGGGAGAGCAAAGGCAAGCAAGGTTAGCCTCTTGGCAATGCCTCGGGAGGGTGCTGTGGGAAGCACAGGGTACAGCCATGCCTCCATACTGCTCCCCCTGCCTTGAGGGTGCCCCAAAACCCTGCCAATCCCCAGGGCAGGAGAGGGGCTAAGCAGCCCCTGCCCGACCCTCAGCCCTCCTGCAGGACCATGTGTCTGACCACCAGCATGGCCGGGGGGCCCTGGGGCTCCCCCCCACCCCCCGTGGGTTTCTCTAAGAGCATTTCTGAAGCTTTGATTCATGCCTTCCAGCCTGCCTGGAGGCAGCCCCTCACCCCAGCCCTGTCCCAGCAGGGTGGTGAGGTGGGGCCGGGGCTCCACGGGCAGTCAGGCAGATGGTCTCGTCCTGCTTGAGGCAGAGATGACCATAAATCATTGCCCGAGGAGGGATCTGCAGCCCCGAGCTCTCTGCAAAGCCGGGGTCGCTGCGATGTGCTGCCCACAGGTCACCGGCTGCGGGCAAAGGGCACTGCCTGGGGTCTTCATGTTTGCTCTGGGAAGTGGCTCTGCAATAACAGCTTCTGCTCGACTCACGCCACATGTGCCTTTGCACACCCCCAGCATCCCACCCGCCAGGGAAACAGGCAGCGTATCTGCATATACAGCGTAGAAGTGATGACAGCCCCAAATCTCCCATCCCATGCATGGTGGTTGTACCAGCCGGCTGTCACTCGTGCCGTGAAGTGCTTCCAGCACCCTTGAGTGCAGATGCTGTGGGCAGCTCTGCTCTCCCTGCTGCAGGAGCCATGCACCGGCCAGGGGAGAGCTTCCCTGCCCAGAGAGCTGCCTGCATGGGATGCTCTCCTGCCTGCTGAGCCAGGGCCCACGGGGAGCGAGCTGTTTGTAGAGAGGCTGAGCGAGCGCTCCTGCCTTTCCCTTGAAACTGCGATTTCATTAAAGTGGTATTCAGCTAAAAGGTCAGCACAAAACCCCCGGCTGAGCTCACCGCTCAGGCCCCCCCATGAGCCGCCCCCACAGAGTGTCACTGCTGTGGGGTGTGCGCAGCCCACCTCCTTCCTGCCCCTGCCTGCCTGCAAGGTCTCCTCTGCTCAGGGTGGGACAGGCAGGACAGCCTGCCTGGCCTCTGCACGCTGCCAGGGCTGGAGGCACGGCTGCACCGTGGCCCCAAAGCCCCCTGGAGCCAGGGGCAAAGCCAGGGCTGGAGACGAGCCACGATGGGCATCCATGGTCCCACCCCAGAGACAAGTTACCTGCGCTGCACAGCTGAGGTCCATGTTGGAGCCAGGGCCAGAGATGAGCATGCCCGCACCGAGACAAGGAAGGGGCTGAGGGCTCCAGCCTGAGCTTAAATGGAGCCACGGGCAGGTGTGGGGAGCCCCAGGTGAGGCTGCTCAGGGCGTGACAGCCCCGCAGTGCCCCCAGGGCTCTGACAACAGCTTAGCTTCACTCTGCGTCTCGACTGCAGAATCCCCAGCCCTGCAGCAAGGACCAAAAAGCCCATCCGAGCCACCCGTGTGACGATGGTGACACCAGAGCTGCATCCACCCCCTCACACACTCTGCTGCAGGCAGCAGGTGACTGGTCCTGGGAGAGGGACCCCCCCCGGCGAAGCCCCTATCCCGCAGTCCAAGCGAGCTGGAGAAGGCAGCCAACTCTGTCTCTCCAAATCCCTTATGTTTTCTCTGTGATACATATTTAGGGAAATGAGAAGAAATTGGTGGAGAAGGGATGGAGGGTCCAAATCTAATTTAAGTCAGCACATTAGGCCAGGGGCTTATTTAGCCCAAGGACTGTTGGCTGCAAATGGGGCCTCAGGGAAGGCACTCGGCATGGGACGTCGGGAAGAGCTGCCGTTCCCGAGGCCTGGGTACAATACCCTGTAATTAATATCTGTGATGAACTAGGGAGGATTTGGAGAGAAAATAGCCTTAGCTTAAGCTAAACAGCAACATGATCTCAGCTTCGTTAGACTAAATGGACGGATGCTTCCTTGCAGCAGCAGGGCTCGGTGGCCACCAGCAACTGTCCCCTCTGTCCCCGCTCACCCAGGCAGCATCGGGGCCGTGCACCACCCCGGGAGCCCACCCTAATCCTGCACCCGCAGCCTGAGGCATCATCTGCAGCATCAGGGTTCTGGGAGAGGCTCAGAGCTCGTCATGCGCATGCTTCAGCCCTGCTTAGTCGCCAGTCTTAAGTCCTCTCTGATGGGGGCAGAGGAATCCTCTCTTCCTCCCCAGGGATCGGATATCAGGGGAATTAAGCAAGAAACAGGATCCAAATCCTCCAGTTCCTCTCTAAGCCGCCTCTTGCACAAGCGGGTGCCTCCAGGTCGGTCCTGTGGGTGCAGCACGCCTCTGCCTGGCCCGTCCCCTCCCCAGCCATGGGTGTCACCCCTCACCCATGTCCCTCTGTGAACTGGCAGCTCATGCAAAATGCCTGGGCACAGGAGGGTGGCTCTTCTCCGGGGTCAGAGAGCCGGTGCTGCTTTTGGGCTCCTTTGGGCTATTTTGCAATCAAGGGGGTTATTGTCAGCAGAAAGCGCAGACTGCAGGTCCAGCGTCGGGAGAGGAGGAGGAAAGTGGGCGCTGGTGCTGCTTCGCTCAGAGGAAGCATCACGTTTGCCCCCCATCCACCCCTGGCCCCGCTGACCTTTGGGGATGGCTGCGAACCACTTGGCTGCAGAATTAGCCCTGGGGCGGGAGGAGAAGCGCTTTCTGCTGCCCCAGCCCTTGCTCCTGCCTGCGCTCCCCGGCGCATCATGACCCCAATTCCTGCAAAATGGGGCTGCGGGACTAATTTCCCCATCTTGCCCCTTGCTCGTGCCTGCGTGCTCTCCCCGCAGCCCGGCAGCCCCTCTCCCAGGAGACCCGGAGCCAGCTCTCCCTCCCCTCGATGCCGCAGTTCTGCCTGCTTCTTCCTCGCCTCCTCTTCCTCGCCACACACCGCTGCACACCGCAACGGCGCTTTGCATCCCACCCTGCACAGGTTGGCCCGGGCTCTCCTTCCCTCTGCCAAAGTCAACAAGGCACCAGCGACGCGGTCAGCCAAGTCCTGGTGCTGACAGCCCCCCAGCCTCTAATCGACAAGTAGGAAATAAATAATGTCAGAAAGATAAACAGAGTAAATACGGCCTCGGCTGGGTTTTTTTTGAAAAA
>NW_008796193.1:1606159-1621855 GCF_000699145.1 Aptenodytes forsteri | reverse complement strand
ACCCCCGCGCTCACCCAAGTCCTGGTGCTGACAGCCCCCCAGCCTCTAATCGACAGGTAGGAAATAAATAATGTCAGAAAGATAAACAGAGTAAATACGACCTCGGCTGTTTCATTTCAGAAAATATTTGCAGAAGGTGTGCGCCCATCCTGCCCGGCGTGAGTCAGCGGCCGGGCAGGGGGCAGCTGGGGGGGGGGGGGGGGGAGGGCCGCCCCCCCGCAGCCCGGCAGCCCCTCTCCCAGGAGACCCGGAGCCAGCTCTCCCTCCCCTCCATGCAGCTCTGCCGGAGCCAGCTCTCCCTCCCCTCGATGCCGCAGTTCTGCCTGCTTCTTCCTCGCCTCCTCTTCCTCGCCACACACCGCTGCACACCGCAACGGCGCTTTGCATCCCACCCTGCACAGGTTGGCCCGGGCTCTCCTTCCCTCTGCCAAAGTCAACAAGGCACCAGCGACGCGGTCAGCCAAGTCCTGGTGCTGACAGCCCCCCAGCCTCTAATCGACAAGTAGGAAATAAATAATGTCAGAAAGATAAACAGAGTAAATACGACCTCGGCTGTTTCATTTCAGAAAATATTTGCAGAAGAGGCGCGCCCATCCTGCCCGGCGTGAGTCAGCGGCCGGGCAGGGTGCAGCTGGTGGGGGGACGGCGGCAGGACCCTGCCCGCCCCTGCGGGGGCTTCCCAAAGCCGGTGCTGGGGGTGCAGCACCTGGCTTTCCCCAATGCTTCTCCTCTGTGTCCGTAAAGGGGCACCTGGTGCTTTCTGCCCCGTGGGCCGTCTGTTTGCACCAAAGCCCTTGGGCAGGGGTGGGTGGTGGGCACCCAGGGGTCCATGCAGGGGGAGAGCTGCCAGCTCCTGCAGACCCTGCTCCTCCTCTCTGTGGGTCACCCCACACCCGGGTGGGGTGTCAGGACCCTTGGGTGGCCCCCCAGCTCCCCAAGGAGTCCCTGGGAGATGCTCGCTCTGAGACCCCCAGTGCAAAGCTGCAAAGCAAGGGGATGCTTGGTTTGGTGGTTGCTGAGTTTGTCGAACCAGCAACCCAGAGTGCAGCTCCCAGGGTCTCCGGAGGGGCTTATGAAGAGCCCTGAGCACCTCCAGGGACCTCAGCGGGGGCTGATCATGGTGGCCCTGCAGACGGTGTCGGGAGCAGCCTGTCTGGCTGGGAGATGTTCTGCAGTAATCTGGGTGCTTAGCACCATGATTTATCTTGCCTTGCTCACAACTTTGCTTTTTCCTTCTCTCCTCGCATCTGGCCACATGTGCCCTGTGACAGTGCTGGCTGCCACAGCACCCCCGTGCCTGCAGACCATGTGCGCCCCACTAATTGGCGGTGATGAATGAGGGAAGGAGCGGAAGTGTGGCTCACATCCCAGAATACGGCTCTCGGCATGACAGTGACAGATCGGCCTCCTCAGGCCCAACGGGGAGCTCAGGCCGGGCTGCTTGCTCGGGCACAGCCTCTGGGGACTTGCAGAGGAGGTCCCAGGAGAGCACCGACCTGCCCCACAGCCCTGCTCGGGGCAGACAAGGGACGAATCCGATTTGCAAGGGCAGGTTGTGGGTGCTGCAGAGATGCTTCCCCTGCTCCCTCCCAGCTCTGTGGGGCTTGTGGGCTTAACCCCTCCATGTGCCACCGACACATGAATCATGCAGAGCTGGTGCAAGCTGGTGGGGCTGCACTGACGTCCATGGAGCGAGTCTGCTCCATCGCAGCCGGGTCCTGGAATGCTGCGCCTTTACCCTCCATCCAGACGTCAGGATGGTTCAAGGGGGTGAGATAGCAAAGGGAGACTTCCCTTCCTCCGTGCTGACTTGTGCTGTCCAGGGAGGTTGGTGTCCCAGTGGGCATGCTGCAGAAATCAGAGGGCTTGGGAAAACTCCCACGAAGCAGGGGTACATTCCTAAATAGCCTTTGGAAAATTCCTTGGAACATTGGGGGTGTTTCTGAAGTGCAGATGAAAAAGTCTTGGAAAGCACAGAGAAAATTATCAGAAATCACTAGGAAAATTGCTAGAAAGGTCCTCGTCTGAGGAATTTCTAGAAGGCAGTGGAGAAGTCTGGGACAAGTCCTAGACTGAGTTTTTCCTAGATGGGGAAGCTTCTGAAAGGTATTTGGAGAATTTCATAAAAAGATTCTAGACTGAGGAATTTCTTGAGAGCCCTTGTGGCATTCTTGAAACGCATTGGGATGCTCCTAGACAGGTTGTAGGTAAGGAAATACCAGCAAACTCCTGAAAGACAGAAAACTCCCGGGAAAACTGGAAAATTCCTGGGAAGTTTCTAGATGGAGGAAGGTCAATGAAGCTCTAGAGCATTCCTTGAAATGTTCCAGATTGGGAAGTCCTATGAAGCCCTTGAATATTCCTGGAAATATTCTACACACAAGTCATAGAAAGACCTGTGAAAAAGGTAGAAAGGTTTTAGACTGAGGATTTCCTAGGAAGATCTGGAAAATTCCTAGAAGACAGTGGGGCATCGCAAGAAAGGATTTAGATGAAGGATTTAAGAGGAATACCCTCCTCCCCAAATTCATAGCTCTAGGAAAAAACCTCTAGAAACTGTTGACATGTGGATCCCTAGAAAGCTCCATAAATTTCCCAGGAAGTTCCAGGTGAAGGACTCAAACACTGCCCAGCTTGATCCTCTTCACTTTTCTTTTCCTCATCCGTAAGCTCTCCATCTTTCATGGAAAGCCATGCAGAACTCGTGGGACATGACTTTCTTGTCTCACGGACCGCGACGTGTTGTTTGATTGCGATGGTCAAACAGACATGGCACATCAAAGGGCTCTGCCGGGGGAAGGAACAGCTGCTGCTTGCAAGAGCCGGGCAAACTGTTGGGCCAGGTTCATCCCTCAGTGCAAGCACCAGCACGGCCCAAGCCCCAGCAGGATTTCTCTGGAGCTGATCCTATTTTTGCTTGCTGCCCGCTCTCGGGCTGCTGAGCTGACCCCAGGGAGCAATCAGGGTGGTGAGGAGTCTCCTCCAGTGAAGGCACTTTGTGGGAAAAGTATTTCTACTCCTTTGCATTAAAGCTGTTGTCTAAGGATCGCCTTGTCACTTTTTCCATTCACTCTTTTGTCAACCTTCATAATTTTCAGTTATTTGTCTCTTCATCCTCTTTTCCAGGCTGTGGGGTCCTGGTCCATTTTAACTCTCTGTACAGGTGCTATCCCAAACCTTTGATCAGCGTTGCGATGCTTTTCTGCACCTTCTCTTCTGTTTATGGTGTGGGTCAGTTGGAGCCGAGCTGCAGGAGCTCCACAGCTCCAGATGAAAGAAAAATGACATTTTCTCTTTTGTTCTCTCTTCTGGCTCTAAGAGTTCTTAATATTCCACTTGCCTTTTTTGACTCTCACTAATCGTTGAAAGGATGTCTTCAAAGAGCTCTCTGCAATGTCTCCAAGATCTCTTTAAAGCACAGTAATTGCTTATACAGAGCCCGTCGCTGTGCGTGTACGGTGGGGGTAATGCTTTTCATGTTCCTTACTTTGCAATTATGAATAGTGAAGTTCATCTGCCATTTTATTGCCCTGTTCCGCACGATCATTACATTTCTCTGCAATTCTTCAGTGTCAGCATTAGATTTGGCTGCCTGAATAATTTGGTGCTGTGTACGAGCTCACTGCTTCACTGCGCTCCCCCCTCTCCCAGATCATTTCTGGGAGGGGACCAGCGGAGGTCCCTGGCCAGACTCCTGCGGGACCTTGCTGAAAGTCCTCTCCACCGCAGAAACAGGCTGTTCACGCCGAAGCCTTGCCTGCTGTCTTTAACCAGCGATTAATCTGCAAGACCTTCTCATTTAACCCGGGGCAGCTCTCTTTCCTCACCAGCCTCTGCTGAGCGACCTTGTAGAAAGCTTTTAGAAAACCCAACTATTGCACAGCAACCTCTCTGCTCAAAATGTCTTCCAAGAGATGAGCTCAATTATTCTAATTGCACTTGCACTACAGCACAGTCGGGTGTGGACAGACGTGCCCCGGCCCCGGGGAGCTGCCGTGGGGCAGCCAGGCTCACCCAGGGGCCACCACGCACGGAGCAGAGCTGCTCGGGGACAACTCCATCCCTGCCAGGACTTGGTGCTCACCCCGCTTTCCTCCCAGGGCATTAAAACTGGAGACTTTGCAGGTCTCTGTCCCGAATGGCGCATAAGCTAAGTGACCTGGAAAGTCAGGGGATGGGTGCTGTGCTCCTCAGGGCTCTGCTCTACAGCTCCATCCCGGCCAAAGAGGAGCTGGGCTGGCCAGGAGGGATGCTCCTTCTTTAACAGCTTCCAGGAACAGCAGCACAAGAATAACAGAAGGTAAAGGAAGGTAGAGGGGGCTTTGGAAGAGCACCTCGGGCTTGACAAAAGCTCTTGAGATGCTTCCCCTGCTGTCAATGGTACCCGCTCCTTCGGCCAACACCCCGCCGAGGTCGGACAGCTGGGAGGAAGGGGGTGGCCCAAGTGCCTCTTTCTTTCAATTTTTCTCTCTTCTTAGGTGAGGAGCTTGACAGGAATTGGCTTAAAGTAAACAGAGGAGTCCCTGGGGCGGGATGGCCAGCGGGTTCTGCAGAGCTGGCAGAATTTGCTGAGGTTGGCGCTGCCGTGGACAGGGAGGATTAAGCGTGGGATAGTTAGCTGGGCTTTCCCAGCATCCATAGGATGTTAGTTTTCGGACTTCATCAATAAGGCTCTTCTCCTGTGGCTCCCAAAGATGTTTATGAAAGAGATACAGGAAGGGAGGAAGATCAAACCTGCTTTAGCGAGGCCTTTCTGGCTTTATCTGTGGTTTATGAGGTGACCAGACCTTGGCGGCTCTGTTTTAACTTGTTTTGATCTGGCTGTGCTTTATGACTATTATTCTGAAATGTTTTGACAGGAGCGAGCCTCACCCGTCTGGGCTCCTCCGCGGGAGCCGCATCTCCCCACCGCGGGGAGTCTCGGGGCCACGCTCCCCGGCTGCGGCCGGGAAAGCGCTCTGACAGCCTGGCTTTTCCCTAAAAAAAGGCAAAATGCAGGGGGAGACGGTGCCAGCCCTGGTGATGCTGCAACCCGGGTCTGGTTTCGCCAGGGAGGACTTGAGTTGCTCGTGGCACTTTGCTTCCCCTCTTTGCTTGTGCGGAAGAGCCGAGGGTGGCTCAGACTTGTGCCTAACTTCTGCATTTAGGCCGATTTAGCTTTTCTTTTCGTTTGCAGTGACAGAGGGGTGACTACAGTTAACTGGATTGAGTGATGTGGGGACGGCACCGAAGGGAACCGGGCGTCCTGGGTGCAACAGCTACGTGTTAGGGGTGAGCCCACCTTGGGTGCTGGGGACCCTGGGGAAGGGGCACGGGCAGGCTGGTGCTCACCCAGCGGCCCAGGGGCCGCTCTGCCAGAAGTGAATTTGCCTGCTCTAACCCAAGTGTTTGGCAGCCTTTGTCTTCTCGGTGCTTGCTGTTAGTGGCGCTTTCCGTACTTCCCAGCAATGGTTTTCCAACAGGTATTTGGGCTTTCAGGTTGGGGTTGGGTTTTTTTTCCCCAAAATTTTCTTTTGTTTGCACACATTTCATACTTTTTTTTTTCAGTTAAAAAAATCTCCAGCTGCAACCCACATTTCTGGGAGGAAAAATCCTTTGTGTTTTCAGTGAAAATTGGAACATTTCAATAAATCATTCTCGTTTTTAATTCTTTTGCGGACAATACTCAAAGATGGTATGAGAGCTGCTGGCTGGTTTTGGAGGAAAGTCAGATTTACCCATCAGCAGGGGCAGCGGGGTGAGCTGCGCTGGGGTCTGCTGAGGCCGAGGGAGCTGCGGGGAAATGCCAGCGGTTCCTGTAGACCGGCGGGGTTACGTTAGCAGCAGACACCTTCCCCACCTCCTGTTTACAGTCATCAAAGCACAGGCAAGCGCAGGACAAATAACTGTATGCCACGCACAGCAAGTCACCAGCATGCGCTGCAGCTGCGTATTGCACACCGGAGCGATGTAATGAATCCTCGTGGGTATCTAGCAGGTCTCCAGCTCAGAGGATGGGGTCCCCGGGGGCTGGAGCCACAGGGGAAATCAAGTTCATCGCACTTGCCCATCAGCAAAGGTTGCTTATCACAGCAGCCAGCACCTCTGCACTGGGTGGAGGCAGGCAGGAGCAATGCCAGGGCAGCATGGACCAGGCTGTAGAAGGAAAGCAGCCTGGACCAGCATCGTCTGAAGAAGCCGGGCCAAGGGAGGGCTGCGGGTACCAGGGGGAGGGCAGGCTCCAGCCCTGGGCGCTTGGCAGCGTGCTGTGGGGCTGGTCCTGCCTGAGGTGCATGCAGCCCTGTTACTAGAAAGCTGGCATTGGCTTATCCGGATCAAGTACCTGCTCCCTGGTAATTAAGGATGTGTTGACATTAAAAGCCCAGTATCTCTATTTTGTTTAAGCATGCTTATGGACTAAAACCACCCCACTTTGTTATTAGCTTTGGGGAACGGCGTGTGCAGCGGGTGATTAGAAGATGAGCGTAAAATTGCCTCCTGCTAATTTATGCAGATTTCCTTCCCTCTTTCTGGGCGCTGCCGCCTGCTCCCCTCCCGGCCGTGCCCGCTGCCGGCCCCCTCCAGCCCGCTGCCCACACATGGCAGCACTCTGTTTTGGGGATGCCTTGCTCTCCGGTGTCAGCCGTGGGCGTAAGACCCGTGACACGGGATTTGCAGTGACCTTTCTGCATCACCGGTGCCTGTTGCAGCCGGCAGCCCCGCCGCCGGGGTGCTGCGTGCGGCTGCAGCAGGGCGGTTAGCCGCATCCCTGCATGAGGCAAGGTGGAAGGAAGATCATCAGGCAGCAAGCTGCGGCTGCCGTTTACATCTCAGTGGGTGTTTTCTTCATTAAAATGCTGTGGGAAGAGGTTACCTCTCCTGCCTGGGTGTTTATTACTGCTGAGATGGAAGCAGAAGCCCTTTGTCAGAGAGAATGTAAAGTAGTTTTGGCTGCAAGGGCTTTCCATGTGCTGGCGAGGGCACTTAGGCATCTGGCCATGTCTGTATTTGCTGCCCACGGCAGTACAAAGGCTTCCCCCTTCGGCAGGGGGAGGATGGGGAAGGGGACCCCTCCAGCCCCCCACCCTGCCCACCCTCCTGGGCGGCAGAGCCGGCTCCCTGCCCGCTGCCCTGGTCCCTGAGGTCTGCGCTGCTTCGCCCTTTCTGCAGGTTTGGCTTTTGGACAATCTGGCTTTTAAGTGGACTCCCCCGTATGCAAAGCTAATGGTCTCTTGCGATGGCTGAACCCCTGTCTCTGTCTGTCACTTGTGTTTCTGAGCCAGACTCTCCGAGGACCCTTTCGGCCCCCCGTGTCGCGGTCAGCGTTGCTTCCCCGGCAGTGGCTGCGGGTAGGTTATTGCCAGCAATTATCATCTGCCTTGCAGATACAGTTGCTTTTGATCTGCTGCTTCATTGGAAAAAAACCCCCATCTCTGAGTTGGTTTTCCACATCAGTTATCGGAAGAGCAGCACCTTCTGGTGCAGGGGTGTGTGGGCAGGGTGCCGGGGCCGTGTCCCCCACCAGCCATCCTCCCTCTGAGCAAAAGGCTTGGGGGCACCTGGGAGGGCGGGAGGGCTCGGGCTGGGGACAGCAAGGACCCCCTGTGCCCCCCGCGGCATGGGGCTTCGCACAGCCAGGCACCCACCTGGGCTCCCCCTGCCTTCCCGCTGCCTTCCAGGCAGGGCTTATCTGGGCTGGACATGCTTTAGAGGCACTGCTGAAATTGATGCTGCTCACTGAACTCCTTAATTGCTTTTAGTTGTAGAGTTATTAAGGAACAAGATTTAAATAATGTCAGAGGGGGAAAAAAAAAAGCAATATAAATGAGCTGAAGGAGCTAGCAGAGAAGCTTCTCATACTGCCGAGATGAGTCTTAGCAGCAGCAGAGTTACGGCGAGGAGTCGTCGGCAAAGGTTTGTCACGCTGCTCCCCTGGCGCTGCCTTTCGGAGGCTTGCAGGTTTCCTATTTTTCCTCCAAATCTGCTTCGCGTTTAGGCAAATACTCTGAAGGTTGCCCATGAATAGTCATGCAAGTACTGCCTGTGCTTGTGAGCGGCCTGTGCATCAGCTGCCTTCGCTTCCCACAGGTATCCCAAAAAATGAGTTTCCTGGCAGAAGGGAGATGAGAAAAAGTACACGATTTTCCTTGAATATTCCTTATTATTCACTGAAGACTTGTAGACACTAGTTAGTGCTTGTGCTGAAGATCTGATAGGAAGAGCAGCGCTTGCCCAATTATGGAGTGGAAATGATACCGGGGGGTTCGCAGCCAACTGGGGCCAGCTCCCGCGGTTCAAACGGCAGAGCCCTGGTAGAAAATACCCTGCCAGGCAGGGAGAAACCGCTGTTGGGCGCAGGACTGCCCTCGCTCTGCTCTTGGCAGATCCTTTCTTCTTGTGTGCGTGTGGGTGTCTAAATCTGAGAAAAAAAATCATGATTATCTGGGGGAAATCCAAGAGCAAAAAGAAGCCAAAATCCTTCGGAAAATCTTCCCTTGATCACAACTCGGCGTGCTCGGAGGGTCGGAGAATAGGAGGTGAATTACGGGTGCGCCTTGACTGATGGAGGCAGATCATAAGATTCATACTAAGCAAACATGCTGAAAAGGGCATTAGAAGAAGCACTCATTATCTGCTTCTCCGGAGTGCTAATTGGGGTCACGGTGTGATGTTTGGAAGGATGGTGCTGCGAAACCCGGCGCGAGCCAGTTGCTCTTCGCGTAGCGAACAGTTGTGTCTGGGTGACGGCGGCTCGCCGGCGAGATGACAGATCCACCCAGGGCTTGAAATTCCTGCTGAAAATTGTCTCTCCCGGCAGAAAGGCACTTGGTAGAAAAGACATTTCCCACACCAACGTTTCTAGAAGTTGCTCTGGAGCTGGATGCAATGTTTCAAATATCAAATGAACACAAAGCAGTTGGCTGCGTGTTTCTGCCCACTCTGCTGGTCCTGCCAGCCATCCCATTTCCGTGGCATGCTTGATTAAAGTGGGGAACTCAATTCTTTTGGTGGAAACACAGGAAGAAAATGGCTCAAAGAGGAGGAAAATGGGAAAGAAACGGGAGAAGAATGGGATGCTCGCAGGGCAGGAGCTCCTGCACCCTCGGCGTCTCTCCCATTTAGGAACCGAATGCTCTGTGCTGAATAAACCCATCGCTGAACCAGAAACCGCCCGGCCTGATCCCAGAAATGCTGTCGCCCATCTTTGAAGCTCGGGAAAAATGACGACAGCAACAAAGAGATGAGATCCCTCCAGAAAAAAAAAAAAAAGACATCAACAGCTCTGCTGTTTCCTAAGATTATCTCTGCGTTTCCAGCAGCACCCCAGCAAAACCCCCTTTATCCCCGGGGCCGGTGCAGCGGCTGGCGGGGCAGATGCAGCACCCCATGGCACCCCGGCAGCTCACAGCCGCGTTGCAAGGCTGGATCGGGGAGAGCCGTGGCGAGAGGGGAGCCGAGCGCCCGGGGGGTGGCAGGGGCATCCCTCGGCTCGCAGAGAGGAAGCGCCGGCGGGGTGCCGGTTATGGGAACCGCTGCCGGAGGCTGGCGGGGAAGGGGCTCCTCTGAACTGGGCCGGTACCTGCCGTAGATGCAGCTCGTTAAACGACTGGCTGGAGGCGAGACAGACAGATCGCTTGATAAAGATGTAAAGCGAAATAGAGGGTAAATACAGTAATCTCCAGAACTTCCCACCAGGGTGTTAGCATTGAGGTTGTAAATACACTGAAATCAAAGACTCATAAAACATGCAAATTGCTCTGTGTGTGTTTGTCTGTCTCCTTCCCATGTCTTTGCCCCTCATCCCTTTCCTCTGAATTTCTATCTTTCTATCTCTCTTCTTTCCATGATCTCTTCTCCACTCCTGATGAGCCTGTTAGGGCGAGGGAGGGAGTCTTTAAAAGACATTTTTGTGGTTCTGGGCAGCAAGTCAAAAAAAATCTGCTTTTTTTTCCTGCCACCCTGCCCCCTTCCCCGTTCCAGACTCAGGGACACGTCACCCCAAAGCTACACAGCCATCAAAATAAACATTAATTAAGATATTTTCAGTGATGTTCACTGTCACAAATTACCAGCCCCACAAAAGAAACGCTGCTGTGCAACTACTCATGATGTCAGTTTATCCCTTTTGTGATTGCTGAGATAAAGCATCATTTCTCCGCTTTCCTTTTCTGCCTTTCGCCCCGTCCTGCTCCGCGCCGGGAGTCAGCATCTCAGCGTGGCTGGAAAAGCAACGCCGCCGCCGCGGGCTCCCCAGGCTGCATCCGCAAAACCTGCGTCGGGGCATGGAGTGATGGTCCAAGCGGGCGTTGCCTAAATGGGAGGATTTTATAGTCTTGGTGCCCTGTGGGAAACTGGGGTCCCCTCCTGACCCCTGGGGTGGGTGGGGATGGGCTGTGGGGTGCAGGGGTGGAGGGGTGTGGGGATGCAGGGATGCAGTGATGCAGGGATGTAGGTATGCAGGGATGCAGGGGTGCAGGGGTGCTGGGGTCTGGGGATGCAGGGGTGCAAAGGTGCAGCGATGCAGGGGTGCAGGGGTGCGGGGTGCTGGAGCTCGCTGGCCTGGGGCAGTGGAGACGGTGTTGGCGGGGCCGCCCCGCCGCCCGGGGCGCGGGGCCGCGAGGCCGGCCGGCACAGGACGCCTGCCAGCAAACTGGAGCTGGCAGGGCAGGGTGGGGAAGCAGGCCGCACGGGGAGGCAGCGTGGGCCGCCCGGCACAGGACGACTGCCAGCAAACTGGAGCTGGCAGGGCAGGGTGGGGAAGCAGGAAAGGGAGCCCTGCTCCTCCTCCCCTCGGGGAGAGCTGTGGCTCTCGGCGGGGGGGGTGTGAGGACACACAGACTCTCTGGAGCCTCCCATGTAAATCCTGGCAGGACCCAGCCAGCTCTTAGCTCATTCACGTGAGATCACCAACTTGTTCGGGGCACTTGCACGGGTAGGTATGTGCTGGGATTTCTGCAGGGACCCTGCCCTGGGGGGCTGCCCACGAGTTGGGAGCTGGGAGAAGAGTTCAGGCTGTCCAGCCCATCTCCCTCCAGGTCCCTCCTGCGGCAGCGTCGTGACTACGTGGCCATGCACAGCAGTCCCCCAGCCTCTTCCAGCCAGCTAGCAGAAACCCACTCTCATGCCGAGACACAGGCTCTGACCCTGGGGACAGTAGATCTGACCCTGGGGACAGCAGGTCTGACCATTGGGGCAGCAACGCTTTTATTTGCTGCCCCGGCCAAAGGGCAGAGGCTGCGGCAAGCGGGAGGACAGCCCTGGGAGCAGCCGAGGTGCGATGCCCTGGGGCTCCTCCGCCGGCAGCCACGTGCCCCGGCACGACACTGGCATGGTGTGAAGCATGGCCTCCAGGCTCCCGGCAGTTTCCCCTTGGGTAGGATACGGCCTGAGGTTGCCTTCTGTTCTTCTGCCACCTCAATCATTTTTCCTTTGGTGTTAAAACCTTGCGGGGTATTTACATGCTGTTGTGACTTCCCCTAGCCACTACCGGTCCAAAGAAAACAGATCCATGTGTTTTAAAATCTCGGCTTACATACCATACCTCCAGCTTCTGCTCCTTTTTGGGGCTTTTCCTTCTTTCGGTGGATCAGTGACCTGAAAATGCACTTTATGTTTTCCCTGGGAGAGGTAGATGAGAAGAGCTCTGGCATAGCTGCATATTAAACCCGACCTGCCGCTGCTGCCGTCCCCAGCAGCCTTTGCCGAGCTGTCGGCTGCCGCTCTCCCCCCTCTGACAAGTTTTTAATCACTCGCCCCAGATAGATCCGATTAGATTGTTTTTTCCCTAACAAAATCATTAAGTTTCTTGTGCGTACTTCCAGCCATTTAGGCCCCTTTCATGTTTCCCTGCCTGTGGAAGTATGCACAGCCCCGCGCAAATTCCACGGGAATTTCATTGACAAGCTGCTTATCTTCTCTGCCAGGTCATTAACATGCTGTTTATGCGTTCTGCCAGGTCATTAAGGAAGATGTTAACGAATGACCTCTGCAGTACCCCGTTAGATACTCCTGACTCCACCTCCTGCCTCCTCCAGCAAGCTCTGCACAAGTGGGTAGATTGCTACCTTATATATATATATATATTCCCACCATATTGCTGTTGGGATGTATTACCGTGCAGTTTAGGGCTGCTCATGCTCCAGCCAATTTGAGTCATTTCCATTGTGTTTTCTACAATATTGTTCAAAGAGCTAAAAATAGCTCCCTACCGCTTCTCACCCATTGCCATTACTCTTCAGAAGAGCAAGGCCATCTACTTCTGGCGGGGACTTTTAGCATGCATAGCTTGGCTTTGGGTAACTTCTGGATGCTCGGGACCTTTCTTCCCCCGGTTGCGCTCCCTTCATGTTCTACGGCGATGCCAGCCGCCTGCCAGGGATGCAGTTTTCGGCGTCGCTGCCCTCTCCCACTCGGCAGCTCACCAGCTCCACTCCTCTGCTCTCCCCCTTGTCCAGGGCACAGCCAAAGACATGAATTTGCTCCCGACACGGTGAGAGGGGGAAATGATTTGTCCTGCCCTCGGGAGGAGCGCGAGGGATGTGCGGGACCGGCAGCTGCCGCCTTCTCTGTCTCCACTCATTCCTCGCAGAAGGCAGAGTAAAGCGGTGAGTTCAATCTCTCTCACCCATTTCTGAGGCCTCATTAATTTAAGCCAATATTCTTTCCTCCCCAGAGGTCCTGATGAAAGAGAGCAACTCCATTGAAGATGCTTAAGCATTAAGCCTGTGCTCAAGTTCCATTAAAGTGCCTGATTAAAGCGGTGAATGGCTGGACTCAGGACAATGCTAAGTGCTTTCCTGAATCAGGTTCCCTGACTTCCCAGTGCCCGTGGCTGTACACCGAGCTCCCGATTTCTGCCACTCTTCTTCCCCGCAGCCCCTGGCCGGACCCTTGTTCAGTCGCCTTTTACATTTTCTTTTTCTTGCAGGGATTTTTTTTCTTCTCTCTTTTTTTTCCTCAAACCTCAAATCCATGAGTGGCCACTTCTGAAGTGATAAAAATCTTATTCCTTGCCTTTGGTTTTTTTCCAGGCAATTGTAGCTTACAACACCTTAATTATCGCGTCTCTGAAAACTGGTTAAAGATTTTAATACTTCCTTCCCCAGACCATTATGCAGTAGACTTCTCAGCCCCATAAACTGTGCCTTCTGGAACCCGATCACCTTGTGCTGCTGCATTTCCCTTCTCGGCCCTTGCCCTGACGGTTCAAGTGCCTCCAGCTCCCCCCTTGCCTCTCCCCCCGCGCCTCCCCAGCACCCCGGGCAGGTGGGAAACGCCAGAGGCGATGGCAGGGCTGCAGGCAGCCGTAGCAGATTTTCAGTTAGAATATGGGCTTTTTAATTTAACTCGTATTACACAGCTAGCGAGTATGTTGCATCATTTTAATCAGCCAGCACATCTGCAGAAGGTGCAAGTTTCCAGGAGTCGGAGAGCAAGAATGATGGTATAAATCACGGCGAAGGCAAATCCTTGACATCACCTTCATTTCTGAATTTGATCCTCTGATTTAGCAGCGCAGCGCTGGCTTTCTGGCACCCGTTTTGCCTGGCTGTTCGCTATTTAATAGGTACAAGGCTTGTCAGACATCTCCATGCATCCGATGTCCTGGCGTTTCAAAATATCCCCGTGGTTATTTTTTAAAGGGGGTTGGATTAATCATGAATTTTGGCCCCAATCTGCGCGGGGCTCCCGGAAGGGCTCTGCTCTGGGAGAGGGGCTGCGCCTCTCTGCAAAGCCGTTTGGGATACACGTGCTGCGTGAGTTCAGCCCGGTGAGATCTCATCCGTTTCATCCCAGAAAATAGTTAGGGGGAAAATCTACCAGGTCCCACGGTGCCCATGCCTTTGGGACGAGTGAAGTTTATTCCCCACCGATTTTTATTTAGGTGAGTTTTAAATAACTCAAACGCTTCCCTGGGGGAACCATCCCACAGCCGAACAGATTTCAGCACTAAGCAGTTTTTCCTGGTGTTCAGCCTAAATTTTCTTTTGCTCTGTTTTACCCCATTACTCTTTCGCTATAAAATTTCTCAGGTAATTTAAATATGAAGTGGCTGTGGAATACATTTTGGGATGCGGATCATCACTTGATGAGGGTGTGATTGTGCATGGTAAGAAACTGCAAACCACGGCTGCTCGGGAGGAAGGGGGGGTGACGGCGAGCTACCGGAGAGCCGCGGAGATTGGGGGTGATGCTGGGTCTGACCAAAGGGGGTACAATAACTTCTTTCTGCCTTGTCCCTTTAGAATGAAGCATTTCAGGAATAACAAAGCAGCAGGTGGGAAATCTGGGGGATTTACCCCCAGAAATTGCATAATCAGCTTAAATTAGGTCTCAAGGGAGGTGGACGAGGGGGAAGCTGGAAGCCAAGAGACCGGAGTACACGTGTACCGATGGTGCGGGAAGGGGAGGGTGTGATGTACGGGCAGGGGAGTGCCAGGTCTGCGGGCTGGGCTGGAGAAGCCCCACACCAGAAAGCGAGCCCGGCACAGCGTTACCCTCCTGGGAGCCGGGAGGGAGCCTGCGTGGGAGCCGAGTCCCTTGAAACTCGTGACACCCGGAGTCATCTAATACGTCGGGCAGCTGTCCCTGCTCAGGACATCAAAGGCAGCCAGAGCCACCCTTCCCTGCCGGAGCGGGGAGCACGGGCCAAGTCCCTCATCCCCTCTTCTGCATCCGGAGCTGCATCACACTGCGCCTGCGTCTGGGCCTGCTCCCCCGGGGCTTTGGGTGGCAGTGCCGCAGGAGAACGCCCCGTGCAGCTGGTCCGGGGCTGCGCTGCATGTGTAGTCATATTCGCCCCCCACGCCTGTGTGCGCATACGTGTCCTTGGCATGGGATCGTATAAGCGTTGCTTCCCCTGATGTATGGCATGCGAATCCTCCGGACAGATGGGAGGGCTGGGGCCGGCGCAGCGGGAGCCCTCTGATCTCTCCCTGCCGTGGCAGTGTCTGAACTTTAGCCAGTGCTGCTAGCAGGTGGGCCCGAGCCGTGCACGCTCGCTCCGTGCACGCTCGCTCCGTGCACGCTCTCTGTGTCCGTGCGTGCTCTCTCCGTGCGCGTTCTCCCCATGCACACGTTCCATGTGCACACTCCGTGCGCGCTCGCTCTCTGTGCACGCTCCCCTGCCTCTCCGGGGAAGGGGCCGGGTGAGGCTGTGCCCGTGGCCGGGTGCAGCGTGCGGAGACATCCGTGCCAACCCTGGGAGCGCGCTGGGGAAGGAGAAAGGCAGGAAAAGGGAAGGGAGACGTGAATCCCCATCGCTCCCTGGGCTGACGGGCGGGCATGGGCAGGGCGGCAGCTTCCCGGCCACTTCTCGCCTGCGTCCAGCTCCTTGTCAGAGCACGAGGAGAGCTCACAAAGCCCGGGATTTTTGGAGGAGGACGGGGTGTTGTTGCCCCCACCTGCCCCTGCCCCTGCCCCTGGCAACTGCTTAGAGATCCTTGCCTCTGCCCGCTCCGTAACAGCAATCCCTTCCTGCTGCTGCTCCGTCCGCAGCTCAGCCCAGTTCCCCGTCTCACCGGTGCAGCTGAGGCTGGGAACCATTTTCCAATCAGTTTACGGCGGCAGCTTCCCGGCCACTTCTCGCCTGCGTCCAGCTCCTTGTCAGAGCACGAGGAGAGCTCACAAAGCCCGGGATTTTTGGAGGAGGACGGGGCGTTGTTGCCCCCACCTGCCCCGCCCCCGCCCCGTCTCACCGGTGCAGCCTGGGAACCA
>NW_008796193.1:1604791-1606116 GCF_000699145.1 Aptenodytes forsteri | reverse complement strand
GAACCATTTTCCAATCAGTTTACTGTTTGGTGGTTTGTTTTTTTTTTCCCCCCAGAACCATCTGAGGAATCACCCTGGTTCAGCACCACCGATTTCCTTACCGGGGCTGGGTGAGAAAAGCAGGATTTTGTCCCCGACTGACTTTAGTGGGTGGGTGTTCCCTGCCGTAGGAGCAACGCTGGGAAGGGGTGGGAAGGGGTTTTCCCGTTCTCCCAGACCGGCGCCCACCTCTCCGAGGTGCTCCACTGCCACGAATGAGACCTCTCCTCGTGCCGCGGTGCCTTTCCCACCTTATGAGTGTTTGGTTTGGTATCCCCCGAGACATTCCTATGTGGGCAGAGGCAGGTGTTTACCCAGCACACAGCCGTCCCGGCGTGCCAGGTGCGGCCCGTGCCGTTTGAACCCCCAATAAAGTGGCACTGGGTGACCTTCGGCTGCTTGTTGGTGACTCTGCGGTGCTCGCCTGGCTCGCACGCCTGTTCCCCTCGTCCCTAGGATGCACCAGCACCCGTCAGCACCAAACTGGTCTCCGCCGGTTCGAGGCGAGGGGGTCGGTGCCCCGGGGCTGGGGCGGCCGGCGGGAGATCCCGAAGTGATCCCGAAGTGATCCCGCCTCCACCTCTGGAGTGGTGGGAGGTTAGCCCGCCAGGGTGGTTTGGGCACAGCATCCTCCTCCTGAAGGATTCCTGCGCTCCTGGATCCCCACCTGAGCCTGTGCCGGGAGAGCCGGCATCGCCATGGCAACCGATCGTGATGTCATCGGCAGGGATGATGGGGCAGGGATAGGGAGAAACGGGCAGGCAGCAGGCAGGGCAGGCAGGGCAGGCAGCACTTCCCCATTTCTCAGCCATGGGACCCAGCCAGGCCGGGGCAGGTGGCCCTCTCAGTTCCCCCTCCAAAAAAACCCAAAAGAAAACCATCATTTCATTTCGCTCCTTCCTCAAGTGTTTTCGTCTCTTTTGAACGAGGGCGTCATCCGGACAGCGCGAGCCCCTGCTGCATGCCTGCGCCCGGGGCAGCCGCTGCGGATCAGCAACGCGCCGCAGCCCACGTCGTCGTTTTATTTTAAAATGCAGAAACCGAACAAACCTCCACCCAGATTTGACGGCAGGGTTCTGCCACGTGAGGTGCCGGAGGAGAAACGAGGAAACGGATAAATAAAAAAAAGTAACGGAGACAAACGTGTCTCGGGGCGCTGCGAAACGAGGGCGTCTGAAATGTGCCTAGTCGAAAGCGAACTGACTCCAGAGGGGTTTTCTCAGTTTTTGTAACAGAAAGCGAACTGACTCGAGCTTTTTTAAAATTTTCTTAATAAAAAGCAAACC
>NW_008796193.1:1582833-1602224 GCF_000699145.1 Aptenodytes forsteri | reverse complement strand
CTGAGATGCAGGAACAATGAGAAGGGGCTTTTCCAGCGCGCCGGGATGAAGGGCGAGGAGGAGGAGGAGGAGGGAGTGGAAGGTGCTCGGCCGCGGTCGCTGCTGACCTGGGGATGGCGGTGTCAGTGTGGTTTTGGTAGCCCTCTTGCTGGGCTTTATCTTGTAGATCACAGAGTGTTTGTTTATCTTAGCCCCTTCTCATTTAAAAAAAAAAAACCTACAGAAAAATCTTGCTTTTAGCCTGATTCCCCCCCCCAACATTTCTCTCTGTCAAAAAAAAAAAAAAAAAAAAAAGAGTTTTTTGAGGGTTGGAGAGAACTGAAGCAATTTGGACAACCTTCCTGCTTGGACACTTACATTCCGACCAAACATTTATTTCTCTTTTTTGGGGGGGGGAAAGCAACTTTGCTGGCACACGCGTGTGCACACAAGCCCTCGAGCTCCAGCCCGGCGCGTTGGAAACGCTGGGACGAGGGCTCCCAAAAGTGAATTCTCCCGCTTGGTGTGTTTTTTTTTTTCTTTCCTTCCTTTTGGAGATGTGTCTGTTGGCTTGGACTGAAAAGAGAAAGAGCCCTCAGGAATCGATCTGTCGTGTTTGTGAGTCTGTGATGTCGGCGAGGGGGAGGCGAATCGGTTCCAGAAAATACCTTTTTAGTTGAAGAGGGGTGGCTGGAGGTAGAAATGGCTCTGGCGTGGTGGTGGGGGACGCCATGTCGCCCCAGCCTGCTCTACTAGCGTTGGCTTTTATCGAATTGCCAAGGCCTGGGGAGTTGGGCGGAGGCGGTGGCGATGCGGCGGGCACGCTGAAAGCTGGCGGGTGGCACGCCGGTGGGTTTTCCACCGTCCTCCCCATCTGCCCGGGGGGCTGCCTTGTGCCGGCACCGAGCCCTGGGTGCGGTGGGCTCGGAGGCATCCCTCCCCGGTGGGGCGTCCTGGGGTAATTCGAGGTGTTTCTTGCTTCTCTCTCAGTTTGGAGCTCGGTGGTTGTCCGCCCTCGGTGCAGCTTTCTGGTTGCGTGCCATCCCGCGTGGGGACTGCTCCCGTGGATGCCTGGCGTGGGGCAGCAGCCCGGGGGGCTCGGGGGCAGTGCTGGTGCTTCCCCAGCCCCGAGTCCCTGCTGATGTAGTGCCTGCCGCGCTGGGATGGGAGAAGGTGGAAAGCGCTCAAAATGTTGGCGTTCCCACCCAGAAATGGCCCTGCTGGGGTGGGATCCCAGTGGCGGGGCAGGAGCGATGGTTGGTTTTTGCCACGGTGGAGGCTGTCGGTGCCCGGACATGGTCCCGCTCTCGTCC
The DNA here is from genome assembly GCF_000699145.1 of Aptenodytes forsteri. Classification (NCBI taxonomy): domain Eukaryota; kingdom Metazoa; phylum Chordata; class Aves; order Sphenisciformes; family Spheniscidae; genus Aptenodytes; species Aptenodytes forsteri. The sequence goes on along the minus strand of NW_008796193.1, from coordinate 1,600,932 downwards.
CGTCGGTCTGTGCCTGTGTGGCCTGACCCCAGACCCTCGTCTTTGGGGTCCGTCTTTGGGGTCCCTCGCTTTCTTTTACACCTTGATGCTCCTGCCTCCGAGTTCTGCAGGTTGCGTGGTGTTGGGCACAGCCGCTTCACGGCCGCTCCTGCCTGCGAAGGCAGTTGAGCAAGCCCGTCTGGGGAACCGCCTGCTGTACAGAGTCCAGTTTGAGGAAAAGCCGTGCTCTTTGTTAGACTGGGCTTACTCTCCTGGATGGATGCGTTAAAACCCCCACGCGCGCTCGCCGTCCTACTTTGGGCTTTCAGGCCCCTTCCTCCGGCGCTCTGTGGGCGATCGTGTCTGTGCCAGCCCTCCGCCCCGCTCCGCCGAGCTTTAACTCTTGTTTTTAGAGTAAAGAGAGCTAAAGCCCTTAAAAAATAACATCGCTAAGTGGAATTTTCCAACAGATAGAAGGAGAAAGCATTGCGTGTTGGGCCGTCTGGCCTTGGTGGTGTCACTGTAAATAATGAAAATATTTTTCTGCCCTTTCCTCCCCTGGGCAGCTTGGGGCTGCGCTTACGAAGTGTGGGCTTGTAACTTGGCTGGGACGTCACCGGCAGGTTCCTGATCTCGTGGTGGTTATCAGAGGGACGTTGATAATGCATCTGATAGAAGGAACGATTTCCTAGTCAAGACTAGCTTAAGCTGTGGCACTCTGTGCTGTGCTGGGGAAACGTTTCCCTTCTGCTCCTAGGTGTGTGTGTCCAAAAGCCAGCGGTGAAATCGTCAGTCTTCCCATATTGTGAATAATTCTCTGTCTTAAAGGGGGGGGGGGGGAAGTAGGGCTTACGTTTCGCTTTTTGAAGTTCTTCTTTGTGTGAAGGGGGGGGGGGGGGAAGATAGGCTTAGAAATGCTTTTGCTGGATAAAAGGTGATAATTGTCACAAACCTGCGCTTGGGACAAGCTCAGGCTAAATTAGATCCCCTCTGAGCGAGCTTTCCCCGGGGTGCCTGTGGAGCCCCTTGGAAGGAGGTCTCGGGGAGCTGACATGGTTTTAATTTTCTTCCATCGTGTCGAAGGGGGCTTCATGGGAGGGGGGGTGGAGGGTGCTTTTGGGATTTAATCGGCCCTTTTGCTGCTGAGCCGCTGGCAGCCGGGGGGTTGGTGGGAGCGTGCTCTTGTTGGACAGCCGGGAATTGCAGGAGAAATTCTGGCTAAATCCTTTCTGAACTCCCTTGGCTGTAATTTTGGAGAAATATTGACCCTGGTGGGCTCCTGTGCCGACCGTTAAAAGGAAGCATTCCTAATAAAATATCGTTTGGAAAATTCATTTCAGGCTGGAATTCGCCTCTCCAGAAAGTATTTTAATAAGGAGGTGGGGGAAATGGGACACATCATCCGCACGGCTCTGAAGAACGGGTCGTTTCGGCTCTGCTTTTCTCTCTTTCCCCTCATATAAGTTTTACTCGGCTACGCTCGCTTGCTCTGTGGAGCAACCCAGCAACTTTCTAAAAACAAGACAAATGCATTTAAAAAAAAAAAAGCATGGAGGAGGAACAAGACAAATGCATTTAAAAAAAAAAAAAGCGTGGAGGAGGGGGGAAAAAAACCGAACCAGACAAAAGTCTAATCCTTTGTGGTATTTTTATTCTGTTTTTAATGACATTATGGTGTCCTATTGAATTCTGTAAGTGCCGAGTTTGAAGCCTGGCGTATCTTTGCCTTTTTTAATGCCTTTTTACGAGGGACAAAGTGCTTGCGGGAAGGCTGTTTCCGAGGGGAATGGCTGGCCTAGAGCTCTGCATCGGTGGGCTCACACTTGTCGGAGCAGATGTAATTTAATTACCGTACCAGTGGGTGCATGAGGCGCTTTGCAGTATAAGGAGTTGGGAAATAGTGAAAACACGCTGCTTATTTTTTAACGAAAAGCTGCGTTTGGCTCGTGGAGCCTTCGGAGACTCCCTCTTCCCGGGGAGCAGGCGGGGCCGGGAGGTAGGGGCTCCCCCAGGTTGGGGGGGCGCGGAGGGTCCCATAAGCGATCCGACGGCCCCCATGCACACCTCTGCCTCCCCGGGGCTTTGCTTAATCTCCGAAGGCTGGTTTGGATGAAGCGAGCCTGGACGGTCTGCATCCCGGTTGGAGTTTCCCTCTGGAATGGCGGAGCCCTTTCGTAGCGTGCCAGGAGGGTGCTGCGGTGCTGGGGGGGGACCCTTTGCTGGGTGCCAGGCTGTTGAGTGTCCTCCCAGCATGGAGGGCTCTTGCTCTGCCCCCCCAAGGCAGAAACCCCCCGTGCCTGGCCCACATCGCAGGAGCGAGGTTACCCTTCTTGCCGTGGCTGGGGGAAAGGAGCACCCAGGGCTCCTTGCGTGACGTTTGGGAATGACTTCATTAACTTAAATTAAAAAAAAAAAAAGTGAAGGCAGGGCTGCGGCTATTGCAGTAGCTGGGTAAATACCACTGGATTCTATAAAATGGATTTAACTGCTTCCTTTAAAAGAAAAAAAGAGCCGTGATGGGGTGGCTGATTGATTGTAAAAGGAGCCGTAGCTTTCTCCAGAGCAAAACAGCTGCTGCAGCTCCTCGGAGCCGCGTGGCAGCGGGGACAGGACAGGGCTTTTGTGCCATTTCTGACCGCGGAGGGCTGGGAGGGAGCTGGCGGGGGGGCTGCTTCCCTCCTCCGCTGCACCTGAGCGACTTCAATGCTTTTGGTCTGAAGCTGCTCCTTGGATCCCCATCCCAAACAGGCTGCGTGCGGCCGGGCGGGATGTGCCCACGCCCTCGCACGGCGCAACCCCGGCCGGGTGGGCAGGGGTTCCCTCTGGGCACCTTTACTGGGTGGGCAGGGGTCCCCCCGAGCCCTGCATGTGTTTGTACGGGTCATGGGGATTGCAGAGAGCCGCGATGCACGTGAAGCCGCTTGCACGACACATGTCAGGAGGTGTTTGGGTTGTCCCTTGGAAAATGGGGGACTTAGCAGTAGGGATGGTCCCTTCTTTCCGTGTAGGATTTCTGGGTCCCGCCTGCCCCACAGCTTCCCCGTGGCTCTCCGGTCCCTGCCCCGCTGGCAGGGCACCCCGTAATCAGCAGAGCGTGGTGGCAGTGCTGCTGGGAAGCTGGTCTGCCCGAGGAGCGCTGGGGTCCGGTGGGAAAACATCTTGTACCGATCAGTAGCACATGCTACTTGGAGTCTGGCAGCTGAAACAGGGTGGGGAGAAACGACGCTGAAATCCATTCTGTGTCTAATTAATGATTGCTTGTATGGGAGAGCAGGAGGAGGACTCTGGGCTCGGCGCTATCTCGGCGTCACATCTGGGCAGGAATGTGGTGGTGGTGCTGCGGGGCTTTTGTTGTGCTCGACTCGAAAGAGCCGGGGTCGTTTCTGCTGCTTTCCGCCGCTTTTCTCCTTCCCGTCCCTTGCTCTGGGGTGGGTGGCATGGCAGAGAAACCTCCTCCGGCGAGCGGGAAGGAGGGCGGTGGTGTTTTTCCTGCTCGCAGACAGGTTCGGCACCCCTTGGTGCAACACCTGGCATCCTTTGGGGAGGGTTTTCTTTGCCTGTCGTGTGTCGTCTCCGGTTGGAGCACCAGCGCTCTCATCATGGCTGTGCTGGAGCCTCGGGATCCCGGCACTCCCGGCTCCACCAGCCTGTCCAGGCTCAGTCCCAGACAAGTCGGACAAGCCGGGGCTAAACGTCCTGCTTGGTTAGGCTGGGTTTGTGCACAGGGTGGGGTTTGCACGGCCCCTGCGCTTTCGGGGAGCGGGCTTCGTCCTCTGGGGCTGGAGCCAAACCCCGCAGAGGCTGTGGGTGATGCCCGGAGGAGAGGGGGGGCTCGGGGGCCTCCAGCACCCTCCTCCCTCGGGAAGGCCAGAGGATGGGGGGACAGGTTTGAGGGGTTACTCGCGGTGTTTCAGCGAGCGGTGGCTTCTCCTCTGTGAGCTCTCCCCGTCGGCGCCCCCCGGGGTGGGATCCGACCCGGCTCAGGTGCCGGCGTGGCAGTGCCGCCCCGGCCGAGCCGAGCAGCTGCACTTCAAAAATGCCAGCTATTTATAACCCTGGCTCGGCTGTTCTGGAATAACCTTTTCCTACCCGCAGCCAGCCTTTCCCAGGTGGGCTGCTCCACCTTTCCGAAGCCATGGGACCGGGCTTTGCCAGTAGGGCTGCCGTGGGGGCCGCGCAGAGAGCCGGAGCAGGGGGGCTTGTTAGTGTCCAACCATGAACTTCCCTCGGTGTTTTCTGAGGGCTCCGTCCCGCCGTGATGCTGCGTCTGCGCGTACGTCCACGTGTGCCGTGTCTGCTGGCCCGGCCGTCGGCGGGGTTGGGCTGCGGTGGGAGGCTTCGTGATAACCTGGTTTGGCGTGGGTTGGCTCTTGCTGGTGCCAACACGGAGGTGCTGGGGCGGGATGCCCAGGGGACGCTGCACAAACTCTGTCCCTACACCTTCAGGCTGGAGTTTTGGAAGGGCCTTCCTCGGCGTGGCCGGGTCCCCCTCCTCTACAAGGGCCTGGGGTGGGTGCCCTCCTTGGGAGGGGGGGTCCCAGCTGGTTTTGGTGGCACCCAAGCCTGCCTCGCTGCTCCATGTGCGGTGATGGGACACGAGCGTCCCGTTTCCCAGCAGTCCCTTTCCTTGCACCCGGCAGCGGCTGGTGGCTCCGTGGCTTGCAGCATGAGCCCAGCCTCGGGGACTGTCTGCCCCGCCTGGCTTTCGGCATCCAACAGATTCTGAGTAGGTACTTCAGAAAAAACAGAGTGTGTTTTCACGGCTTATCAGCTATAAATACCCTTACACCATTAATATTGATCACTGAGTGTTTGCATGTTTTCCTTCTCATTAAGGCTGGGAAACGTCTGCGGTTGCACATGCATTAGTGGCGAGGCTGAGACTCGACACCGTCTTCTCTTTGCTGCCGATTTTAACGTTTTAATGGGTTTCTGAAACGCGTGAGCACAGTCTGGTGTGTGGGTTTGCATGCAGGGACCGGCGGGCTGGGGGACGGCAGCCTCGGATCCGGCAGTGGTGGTGGGAGCTCGGGGACGTGACGGCAGCGCTGGGCTCTGGCATTCTTTGTCTGGGCTCGCTGTAGTATCGTGGCCGAACGCGAGGGGGAGGTCCGCGGCCCCCCCAGCTCCCACCGGGGTTTCGGGGGGGCAGTCGTCAGTGTGCGTTAGAAATGGGGAATGGGTGTAAAGGCACTTACCCCCTAAAGCGGGGGGTGGCTGGTTTTTGCCCGGGGGGGGTGTGTCAGGGCGGGCTCCCCCCGTGCCGGCAGGGATGATGGCGTACCCTGCCTGCAGCCGGGCGGGCAGCATATGGAAAGGATCTGGGTGTAATATCCCGGGCTGCAGCGCGGCTTTGCTGAAGAGGCCACTTCAGCAGGGGACGCGGTGTGGTTAGTCCTCCCAGCTGACACATCCCAGGCCTTCCTCAGACTTGAAAGAGCTCGAGTCCGCCTTTGAATCTGAGGATTTATAGCCCTTTTAGGCCTCTCCAATAAAAGCACGGCTCCCTCCTCAGACAGAGCCCACCGTCTTCTTCCTCCGGGCTCATTATCCCGGGGATTTGTGTTGCTCGCTCTTGCTCTGTTGTTCGCTACCGCCCCTTTCTTCAGATGTGCGGCCGAGAACTTCAGAGCATAAAAGCGGAGCTGGGGGAGCTGCAGGTCCCGGCCGCGCTGCCTGGATGCGGCCCCTGCCATGGGCTTGAGCAAACCTGGCTCCAGACCCAGCAGCGTGCAGGGAGAGGACCCCTCATCTGATGATGCTGGGGGTACGCTAGCATCTCCCCCTGCGGTTGGGGAGCATCAGCTCCCCTTGCCCCGTGCGTTCCTGGTGATCCCCCAGCCATCCCTCGAGGCCTGCGAGCAAACCGGGATGAGCTCCCGTCCCACTGGGCAAGCGTGCGGAGAGGGCCGGGCGTGCGTCGCGCATCCACCCCTGCCTGCCTTGTCTCGGCACATGCGGGCACTTAGGCATCCTCAGCCCTACAGATCATGTCTGCTTTATACAGGCACGTCAAGCCTCTAACAGTTTAAAGAGAGGCTTAGGAAAGGGTCCAGAGAAACGACATAATAATTATTGTATTACAAATTGTTTCCTTTAATGGGCCCTGTCGGATCGCTCAGTCTGCTAAACACTGCCCGCCCCCCCCCAGCCCCGCACTGCCGCGGCCCCTTTCCCCTGCTCCAGCCTCCCCTCGCAAACCCAACCCCGCTGGAAAATTCCTCCTGCCGAGGAGCCCGGGTGGTGGGGCGAAGGATGGGGGCTGCGTGGGGGCTCCGCAAGGCGAGGGGAGGATGGGATGGCCCCGTCTCCCAGGAGGGGTCCTCTCCCTGCGGGTGGGTGGTGGTCCCTGCCCCTTCCCTTTCTCCGGAGCATTGCACTGCCCTGGACTTTGCGCATCCCAAGGGCTTTCAGGCCAGTGGCATCCCTAGCTGACGGCTCGGGGCTTGAGGGCGACTACTCACCAGTCAAAAACTTCTTGCCCTGCCCGCACCGGTGCCGCAGGCAGGGCTGGATGGGCAAGGGGTGGATGGGCAGAGCGAGCTTCCTGCCCTTCCCCGGCGTTTCGGTGCTTGCGTGGTGGTGGACGGCTCCCAGGCAGCTTTTTGGCAGCTCCCACCCCTGAGGGCTGCGGGGTGTAAGGAGAGGAGCCACGAGCGGCAGTGCGAATTTTTTCGTTGCCCCCAAAGAATAAACGTGTTGGAATTAAGCAGCAGGTTACGTTTCTTCAAGGCCGAGCAGCAAATATGTTTTAAATTTGGCAGTCGGCAGCAGAGAGCGGGTGGGAGAAATTTTCCAGGTATTGCGTTACACTTTCCCCTAAAAGGGCTCTGCTTTGGGGCTGGGGATTAAAGGGAGGAGAGGAGGGGGCAGTCCCAGGCGCAGGGACGGGAGCTGCGTCCCCTGGGGGTGCAGACCCCTTCCCTCTCACGTGTTCGCAGCCTGGCACGCTCCGGAGGGCGCGGGGGCCGTGGTGCTCGCCCCGGCTGACTCAGGCCCTGCCCGGGGCAGGGGTGTGCTGCGGGGGATGTCCGGGATTAATTTTTGGGCTTCCTCCCTCTGGGCGCGATGGGAAATTTCCACCTGGCTGTGGGTGCCGCCCCGCTCCCCCGGCCTGCCGGGCTCTGCCTTGCCCTCCTCTCCTCCTCTGATGTCTTTAATAAACGCTTCATGCAAGAGCGAACCTGGGATCCACTCCCAGCCCGGAACTGGGGCTCGGCCAATTAGTCAATTATTTTAGAAGAAGAAATTAAAAAAAAAAAAAAAATTTCTTATTTTTTTAGGGGAAGGTCTGGCCACTGCATCAGCGCGCAGCCCCTCTCCTGTGGGGCGAGCTGGGGGGGGCTCCATGCAGCCCCTGCCGTGGTGACCTCTGCCTGCAGTCACTGAGCTCCGGTGTTGTCCCCCCCCTGTGTTGACAGGATGGGGCGCTGCCCCTTGCACCAAGCAGGAGATGGGGTCTTGGCAGCTGCCTGCGCTCTGGCTCGTTGCCTGTCCCCCCTGCACCCGTCTGGCCCGCCCAGCATGTCCCTTGTCTCTGGGCAGCCAGGCGGGTGGTCCATGAGCATCCCCTCCGGAGCTGGCACTGGTGCATCCCATTGTTCCCAGCTTCCTTCGCAGTGGGAGGAGGAGGAGGAGATGCTTCCCCAGGAGGTGGGGAAGGGCCATCCCAGTGCCATCGGGGGGTGCAGAGACCCCTTCCCTCTCACCGAGCAGAGCTGCGGTGCCCTATGGTCCCCACCGTCTGAGGGGGCCAGGGAGCAGGGGGCCTGGCTGGGTTGGGGTTTTGGGAAGGTGCTCGGAGGTGCGAAGGGCTGGAGGTGGCTGGAATTTCCGTTTCAGCTGTGTTTGGTTTTAAATTTGTATTTTTCTTCTTTTGTGGAAATGCTGCGAGGATGCGGCCTGGTTGCGTGCCCCTGCCTGCGCATCCCTGCCGGTGTGTGCTCTCCGGTGATGTGCCTCCCTCCCCTGCACCCCTGTTAGCGGTGTCTCAGCTGTAGCTAATTGCTGAAATAATTGGGGCAGCAACAGCCTGGCAAGGCAATGCTGCTGGGCCGGGGTCGGCAGAGGGAGAGGAGGGTCCATCGTGTGGCTGTGCCTCCCGGCCTCCCCAACCCTCTCCTGCCCCTCTGTCCTGTACCGGCACCGCTTCATGCCCGTTGTTGGTGTTGCTGCAGTAGGAGAACTTTTTCCTATTTTCTTTCCTTTTTTTTTTTTTCCACTTGCCTGAGCTACATGAAAACTTACTGTTGGGGATGGGGGATGGAGGAAAGCCTGCTCGTGGGATGTTGGGAGCGACGACACTGGCTTGGCTTGGTGTTCCCTCCCCGCGAGCGATGGGTGCTGGGGCGTGGGGAGAAGCTCTGCAGGGCCACCCCGGCGAAGGCAGGGAGAGGGGCACAGCCACTCCTGGGTTCAGTGGCTGAGAGCGCTCGGGATGGCATGTGAAACCCCCTGTGCACAAGCCGGCCTGCCACTTTCCTGTCTGGGGCTTTTCCCCTCATTTTCCTTTGCAAAATTAAGCTTTGTTTCCTAAAAGGCCTGGGGAGGGGACGGCACCCCACCCCAGGGTAACGGTGGGGAGCAGCTGGCACCCTCCCAGGGACCGGCTCCGGTGACCATCCGGAGCAAGCCCCTTCTCAGGAGCGGTTCCCGATCCCGGGGAAGTTTAACACTTGATGATGCTTTTGATCTCTGCCCTGACGTGGTTAGCAATGGGTGCTGCTTCTCTAATTACCCCCTTCATGTGGGGCTGCGCTGGTTGTTTGTGCTTACCCGGTCTCTCTCTCTCAAGAAAAAAAAATAAAAATAAAAAATACCCTGCAAGGGCGTGTGCGGGGTGGGGGAGCGCAGCGTGCTTTCCCATACCACGCAGGAATCCTACAGCGCTCTTCATATAGCCCTGGGTGCTCCCACCCACGGCAGGCAGTTTCATGCTCCTTGGCTGGTTTCATAACGTCTAGGAGAGGCACGGAAGTCTTCCAAAACCACCTTCCTTTGCTGCGCGTGGAGCCCGTGGGCTTGGGAAGGCGGGTAGGGGTGCCCCCCTTTCAGGGCCCCAGCCGATCAGCGGGGCTGGGGGTTTGCTGGTCATGCCGCCTGGTATCCCTTCTCGGCTGGGTTTTACTCCTTTCGGGGTGCAGGCTGCGTGTTGTGCCTGGACGTGTTGTGGGACGGGGGGCAGTGGCAGGGAGAGTGCAGGGACTCCTGCTGCTGTCCCCAGCCTGGGGAGGGGGCGTCCGGGGTGGGGAAGGGCTGCGGGGTCCTCCTGGCTCCTGCTATCCCAGGCAAGGCCCTTTTCTCCTTATTTTTCCTCTTTGAGGATGGAGGTGCGTGGACCATCCTGCAGAGCTCCCGGGAGTTCATTCACGCCTGTAAAGCAGTTGGAGGTTTGTGGGACATCAAACTTGCAAGTAAAGCATTAACGTGCTGCAGCATCGTACCGGGGCACAGACAGAGCAGAGAAATTTTTGTATTTCACATCCGAGAGCGCTTTCTCCTTAAGGTACCTACAGGTGCCCGTCCCTGGTGCGCCCAATTCACCCTGTGTGCCTGAGACCTGGTAGGAAGGACCTTGCACCTTGCCCGCCCTGTGCCCTCCGTTGGGAAAGCCTCCGCTGCCTACTTCTTGGCGGAGAGCGGAGTGAGAATCCCTTTCCTAGTTTATTAAAGATAAAGAGATTTGTTGATAGTACGAACGGTTTCCTTACACAAGGACGGAGAGCGGGTGACAGATACAAGAGCGGTGGGATAATTGCTTCCAGATGCTGCCTCCCCTCGTCGCCAGGGCCGTGTGTGTTCCAGCACCCTGCCAGCTCCGGTGAGCAAAACCAGGGAGTCAGCCCAAGGCCGGGGCTGGCCCGAGCGGTTTCAAACAGCTCAACCTGCGATGGCTCTTGATTTCACTGCATCTTCTGGCAGCCAGAGCGGTCCTGTGCGGACGTGGGAGCAGGCCAGCTTGTGAGCTGGGGCTGGGGCTCTCCTGGTTCCGCCGGCCCCTGAGCTGGGGCTTTATGAGAAAGCTTGTGAGCTGGGGCTGGGGCTCTCCCGGTTCCGCCGGCCCCCGAGCTGGGGCTTTATGAGAAATGCCGACTGCTGCGGGACTGGGGATGCAATCCGGAATTGGCAGCGCCGGCTGCGTTGTACGCGGCAGGCGGCTCTCCCGGATCCGTGCCGGAGGAGGCTGCCTCCGCTGTGCCTGGCTTCCCCCGTGGCTCGTGCCGCCTCGGGATGCTTGTGCCATAAACAAAGTGTTTTTTGGCATCCAGGCTTTCTTGCAGAGAGCATCATTGCTAGCAGTAGTATTAATGATTATTTATTGGTTCTTAATGCCAAATAATGTAACATCTGGCTAACGCAGCGCACATGTTGCTCCTGCAGTGGGACACCTCCAAGTGTTTGGCATTGGGCTTACACGCTTTACGAATTAGAAGAAGGCAGCAGCCGCTTGCCCTGCAAATGGTGGGTTGTTTAGATAAACTCCCCTGAAGGTAGAGGTTCTTGAGGGGCTTCGCTGCTGACCCTCTTGTTAATTACTGCTCTGCAGGGCTGGGAGGACCAGCTGAAAGGGAGTAATGAAGCGTTGTCATCCGGCGCGCTCAGCCCGGCCAGGGCCCCGCGAGGAAAACGCCTCCTCCCTTTTGCACCAGGGATGTGTGCCTCTCTCTGCATGTTTATCGAGCTGGTTCCCCATGCCTGGTAGATCGGAGCCTCGACTCATAAGACCTATTTTAAGGTTACAGTTCTGACCTTGATTTACACCGGCCATGGGTGTTGATGCAGGCTTTTTCCCAAGGTGGCTGCAATAGAGGTAAATCTAGCTGATGATAAAGGTGCTGGGGAAGAAAAGGGAGCGAAATGGCTTGTTGTTGTGTTGCTTGCTGATGGACACGGATTTTATTTCCCTGCAATTTCTCCTCCTTTTAGCCCCAGACAAAGCTTGGTGGGAAGGAGAAAGGAGAACGTGAACGGAGGAAAATTTACTACTCCTGTGATTTCTGTAGTGCTTCTGGAGGTGAAGGTTGAGTCACTTTTCCTGGTACCAGCTCAGCGATTCCACCTCGTCCCTGGAGAGTGTCTGAAGTCACGCAGGGAGAAACAGTGCTTGGGGTTAAAAATAGACGCTGACAATAGGAAGGGAGGACTGGAAAAGCTCCATGTCAGGGGAGGTGGACAGAGCCCGGCGAAAGGCATCAGGATTGTGCACTGCTAGAGCTGGGCTTTGATGGGTTAGACCGGAATTAAACCTCATTTGCACTTGTCATAACCTGGAGCGGATTTCGCTCTTGGGCTTGGATGTCAGTCAACCTGGGGAAGGCGCCTCTGCTTTCAAGGGTCTTGCAAAAGTTTGTTAGCGAGGATGCGGTGCCGTCAGGGCCAGGGCTGGGAGAAGAAAGCGGCTCATTAAATCCTCATTGTTCGAGGAGGGCAGGTGGGACACGGCTTTGGCAGAGGAGAGCCTGGCACGGGGTGGAAACGTTCCAGCTCCCCTGGCATTTTTTAGGACTGATCTGGAGAGGAAGGGACTTAAACTTGATCCACTTCGTCACCAGCTGGGACGCGCAGTCGTGCCCGTGCCCAAAGCGCTTTGTCGGGCTGTCCCAGTGCCACCAGTAGCCGCCTTGCTGGGACCCGGGGTGTGCAGGGTGCTGCTTGGCCGGGGACGGTGGCGGTGCCGAGGGGAGGGTGCCGAGTGGTGCAGGACTGCGAATTCCGCAACCCTTGCCCGAGGCTTTTGTTAAAGCTCATTAAAACCATCTGTGGTTACCGGAGCCTGACCAGAAAGCCCAGGTGGCAGCGGAGGCTGGGGCAGCCCGAGTCCCCTGTCCCCGTGGTGGGGACACGGCCAGCGCCGTCCCCCCGGGGCAGCCGCCAAGCAGCAGGCGGGAGGAGAGGAGGTCACAGCTCCCGCTGGAGTGCGACCAGGAGCGATTCCGGCTTCTCCCTTAGTTTAAAGCTTTTTTCTTTCTCTCCTGTTTCTTTCACTCTGGCAGCCCGCTCGGCCCTCTCCGCTGCGCGAGATGCTGCGAGTACAATAGGGCTGCGAGGTGGGGCGGGAGGGTGGAAGGAGATGAAAGGGGAAAAGTAAAATTGAAGCATGTCTGGAAGGGCATTTTGATGTAAATGGGACTTTTTGATAGACTTTGAGAGACACCGGCAGAAAGGGCACCGACCCCCTTCGGTGCGCTGAGCTCCGGGCTCGGCTCTTTCATTTGCTGGGGAAAAGGGCATTTTTTCATCTCGTGTTGGGTGCACCCATGGTTCCTACTGGTCCTCCCCGTCCCCATCACCACCCGTGTCCTGGCGCAGGCCAGCCCTGTGTGCATGTCTTAATGGAATCAAACAACTGGAGAGTCCTGTTCAAAATGTGAAAGTAGTGGCTGAACCTTGGGAAAGGGAAACGGCTTCTTGCAACCCAAGCAGGCAAACCATGGGCGGCCCGGAGGGCACGGCTGCATCCCACCTTCCTCCCCCCGGCAGCTCCTGCAAACCTTTCCCCTCCCCAGGGAGGGCGTGCGTTTGATCCGCTCTCGTCCTTTTGATCCCAGCCCTCGTCCTTGGCATCGTCTCGGCAGCTCTCCCGTGTTTGGGGAGATGTGGCCTTGCCGTGAGTCATCCTCCTTCCCTTCTGCTGCTTTTTTATTTTTCCCATTTCCCTCTCCTAAGAGAGCACTTATTAAAAGGAAGCAGCATATTCATCCAGGAAACAAGAGCACAATAAATGTATGATGTTTGTAGTTTAAAAGGCGTCTCCGTCATGGTTGTCGCTGCTGCTTTGACAAGCTGGGGGCGAGAGGCGGCTGCTGGTGGCGAGGGGCTGGGGATGCTCCCTGCGCGCATCGGCCCCGGGGTCCCTGGTCCTGCCCGGAGGCAGGGAGCCCTTGGGGGGTGGCCGGTCTCCTGTCGCCTTTCCATGTGCTCCTGCTTGGCAGCTACTGACCCTGCCAAGGCGAGAGGAGGAGAAATGAGGACAGTGCTGCTCCCCGGAGAGAAGTCTGACAGGTTGGGGGGCTGGGAGTGGAGAACCGGGAAGGTCGGTCAGAGCTGGCGTCCGCGTCCCCGTGCCATCGCAGACGATGGGTAGCCCAGGAGGAGACCTGTCACTTCTCATCTGCGTGTTGTCAGCTGAGCCCGTGGCTGGGCTTTCGTCCTCCCTGCGCCTCCCCGCTGCCACGTTCGCCTTCCTTGGTTTGTTTTCATTGCACACCGAGCTGTCGGCAGTCCAGAAATTTACTGCCGGTATAAAACCATCAAAAAACCGAACTGTTAGTCGGTAAAAATGGCAAGGCAACTGCAGGGAAACTTGTTTCTTCCTCTGACAAACTTCTGAGTCAGTCCTTTAATCTCTAATCTAGGTTTATGGTCATCTTTATTGAAATGCTGGGCTCTGCGAAGGGTTGACATGTATGACCATCATAAACCAGGAGTTATGGGAGCCCAGAATTGCCTTGATGGTCCAAGTGTCTGCAGGAAGCATTTTTAAAATCCGTAATCGGGATTTATTGGCCATTGTGGCTGAAACTGTCAGTAGAAAATAAAATAATCAGCCTGGGACTTTTTTTTTTCCTCTTTGGCATTTGACTCCTTCCACATATTCTTAAATCATTTTGTGTCTTGCCTACATGCTTAATGCCTTAGAAAGGGGGGCTGCAGGTGAGGGGGGGGTGTCCAGCCCCAGTCGGTGCTGGGTGCCCCATCTCCCATCCCTGACCAGGAGCAGGCTCCCCGGTCCTGTCCCATCCCCGCACGCTCTCCTGCCTCCCCGTCCTCCCCATCCTGGGCAGGGTGAACATCATCTAGTTAGTGTACCACGGTGTGTGGTGTTCATGGGCACGTCCGTGGCAGCACTGCTGCCATGGAGGATGGGGACATGGAGCAACATGCATGCCTGGAGGAGGCATCTTGGCTGGTTTCTCACCTAGGGTAGCTGGGTCCTATGAACGATACGTGCTTTTTGGGCTTATTTTGTTGTTGTTGAAGATACACGTAACAGGAAGCGTATGCTGTGGAAAGGCGTCCTGCTTGGGTCGGTCAGGAAAGGGAGCGAAGAGGCTCCTTGCGTCCACTTCTGGGAAATGGGGACTGCCAGGACCTTTATCATTCTAACTATCAATTTCCATCGAGTTACAACAGTACTGACACCAGTGCATGAGGCCAGCAACGCATTTTTCTGCAAGACAGCTAATCTGTGCCAGAGCCACAGAGGAGCCTGTGCTCTCCCTGGGTGGCGTGGGCGATGCGGAGCTGCCCTCCCTCTTTGCTACAGCTGCGTTAGCAGCCCCAGTGTGCCCGCAGCCAGCCTGCAGCTCTGCTCGGTGTTAAAGCAAAGCTCAGTGCCCTGTAGCTTCTCCTCGCGAAGGACCTTAGTGTTAAATCTCTTTGTTTTTTTCTTTTTGGATAAGCTAAACCAACCCAACTTTTTTTTTCTACTTTTTTTCCAGTCTTTGAATCAGTTCTGTGCTTTGCAGTTGTTCCCTGTCCGCGTCCGATGGGGGCTGTCCAGGCTATGGATGCACAGTATTGCTCTCGCCGGTGCCAGGCGTTTCCCTGCTTGTGGGTGCAGGATACGTCCCGTGCTCCCGGCATCCAGAGGCAAAACTCTGCTCCGGCCCTGAGCATCTTCCTGGCCCATCCCTGTTATCTCCAATGGCCCTTTCGCTTTCCACTAACCCGTGACCATAAGCAGCACCCGACAGTGCCGGGTCCCGAGTTAGCCTGAAATAGTCTGCTCGGGTTGATAAATATCTCTGTTTCCGTTTTGTTTAACAAATATCTTCTTTAATGGCAAAGCTTTTTGTTAAGCTTTCTCATATTATCATCACGCTTAATCATGCAGGGTGACTTCTAAAAGTACTTTTTTTAAATGCCAATTTTTATCCAGGTTTTAAAATTGAAATTCATTTTTTATCCAGAGGCAGGATATAAATGACTCTACTAAAATTAGATTAATCCTAATAAGAATGTCAGTTATCATTTCTGAATACATTAAAATTTTTTTTGAAATTTTACATGCCTCTTTAGCTATAATTGCTAGTGTAATTTCTTACATAGACATGGTGTGTCCTCACGGTTGACAGAAATACTTAATGCAATGTCGACACGGCAGTAAGTTCCAAATTAGTGCGTCGCAGTCACTGCAAACGTTTTGAACTTTCTCCTTAATAAGTTAAAAAAAAAAGAAGAAAAAGCACCTTTAATGCAAGACTAAAACGCATTTAGCTCGTTGGAGTAAAGCAGGACAGTTGGAGGCTGGAGCCCTTCAGAAGGGCCTTTCATGAGCTGGGAGAGGGAAGGGGGAGCTGAGGGTCCCGGGGAGGCGATTTGGGGTCTGGCGAGTGAGGGCGGGTGGTGGGGTTTGTGTGGAGGGGGGCTGAGTCCTGCCCGGGACCCCAGGGCAGGACTGGGGCGGGTGCTTTTTTTTTGTTCTGCAGCAGCACTGGTGCTCGCTTGGGATTTTTTTTAAGGCATGGTAAATAAACCCCCTTTCCCGGTGGATGTCCTCAAACCTTCGCTGCCCGCGTGCGTGCAAGGTGGGCGTTTGATCTCTGTTTGCTTCTGCAGCTCCGGTCGCTTCGAGTGCTTGTGCTCCGTGTTGGGGAGCGGGTTTGAAGCGAGCATGCCACCCAGGCTGCAGCCCTCCGCAAACATCTGCCGGCAGCGTGCATCCTCTGCAGCTCTGGCTCTGCGTGGGGTGCGGCTGGGGGGATGCCGGGGGGGATGGTGGGGTGTCAGCACCGTGCCTGGCGTGGGCAGACCCCGCTGCTGGCAGCGTCCCCGTGCACGCAGCGGGTCCTTTGCAATAAACCCCCCGTTGCAATAAAAGGGTTGGCAGCATCAGTCCTCTCTGGCTCCCGGCATGGTGGCATTGCCGGGGATGGGTCCCCAGCCCGGTGGCACAGCGCGCGGTGGGGCGAGGACCACAGCCGGGAATGCCTGAGCTAGCAGGATTTTGGGGCAAGGCTCTGGGGAATCGCATCTGGCAGCAAAGCTGGGGGGCGGGGGGGAAGGAAGTGGTTGGGGGGAGACTTTGGTCTCTCCTGCGGCATCTCGTCAGCTTTCTTCCATGCGCGTGGGTGGCAAGTCGGAGGTTTTCGTCTCGGGCGGGAGGATTGCGACTGCTCCCCGTCGCAGGCAATTGGAAACTGCTGCGTGTTGGGCCGGCGCTGGCGGCGGCGCGGGCGGATGGGGAGCGGGGCAGCAGGCTGGGTGCTCTGCCCTCCTCCTCCTCCTCAGGCCTGAGGGCTGCTTTATTTTTAGGTTTAAAACCCGAGCTTTCCTTAGCGCCTTGTTAAAGCTCCCGCTGGGAGCAGGGGCTGTGTGTCCCAGCAGGGTCTGGGGACATCCCTGGGGAAGGGGCTGGAGACGAGCACCAGTCCCGAGATCTCCGGGTCTGGCAGCATCCGTGGCACCTGAGACTGCCATGGGCTTTCTAGTTCCTCTCCTTCTCCTGTTCCCAGCAGGAGGTTGTACGTTTTATTAAAGTTCATCCGTACGTGTATCTGACCTAAAAATAAAAGCAAGTACGAGCCAGATCTCTTTCGGCAGGAGGAGAGGCTTAAACCTGACACTCTTGTGTTGTGCTGGCCTCTCTCCCGGCCCCTCTCTCAGCTGCTGCTGTGCCGACCAGCCCTGAACCGGGTAAACCGGGAGCAGTGGAGGGGCAGGCAGGGGGGAGCACAGGGTGTCCCAGCCTCTTCCAGTGGTGAAGCCTTTAGGAGGGTCTTTCTCTTTGCCGCAGGCTGTAGATACGTAGAAAATTGGGGCTTCTGCGCCTGAACGGGACCTCTCAATAAAGAGAGAATGTGGGCAGCACTAGGAAGAGGTTTTGGGGAGAAAGGGGCAGTTTTCTTCCCCGCTGAGTGACATCCAGGCACACGGCCTGAGGTGGAGGCTGGATTCACGCTTTCTTGCGGAGCTTGCTCACCAGGCTTTGGTGATCGCTCACAGTTTGTGTGCAGGAGAAAAAGGGGTGTGTGTGTGTTTGAGGTCCTATGACTCATCTTTAGCTTTTTCTCCTAGACCTAAACCAGACCCATCCACCCCCGTGGTGTGGGGCTGAAGGTCCTGTAGAGCCAAGTGCAGCGTGACGATGATAGGGCTGACTCAGAGGTGAGGAATACTGTGTGACCTGGTTACTGGGGCAGTTGCTGCGCGGCTGCAGTGGACAGCTGTTGGGGTGGTTGTACGCATGCACTTCGTTACAATGGGGTGGTTAAGAAGGTCTTAATAAGTTACAAGGCGGGCTGCAGTTGAGCGAGTTCCCGGTAATGACACGAGGGCTGAGGGATGGTGATTTGCAGCTGCCTGGGAAGATGGCACTTCCAGACTGAGCCAGAATGACAGAACTCGTTTGGCCACATCTGGGAGCCGGGAGATCAAAGGGCCCGGCAGTGAGTCACGGCGGCGCGGCGAGGGGTGACGCTGCTCCCCAGGGACGAAGAACGGGCTGGCAGCCGCCACCGGCGGGGCTGGCGAAACCCGGGAGACCTGTCGGTGCAGGGCAGGGCATCCCACAGCCGGGCTGTGGGTAACCATCAGCAGGGTTTTCTCCTCTCCCTGCCCAGTTCCTAATGTTGGGATTAATCCTTCAAACCACAGCATCGCTTCCCTGGGGTGAGCCTCAGCCCCAGCCCTCCCGGGGACCTGCTCGCAAGCGGGGTTGGTGCACGGGGGCCGTCACCCAGCCCTTGGTGGGATCACCGGGGATAGAGGCGCAAGCCCTGGCACACCACGGGGGCCTCCCAGGTGCCAGGGGAAGGGGCTTCCCAGGGACCTGGCTGAGGCCAGGAGGTCCCCGCTGCTGCTGCTCCCCAGGGCAGGCATGGGTTTTATTTCTGTGGAAGTCCTCAGAAAGGCGGGTGAGGCTGGTTGCCCCTCTCCCTTGCTTTGGAGGCGGCCCTACGGCTGTGTGCGGCTGGCGTAGTGTGAAGCAGGGAGCCGAGGGGTTTGGGGAGCCCTCCTGTACCCCTGGGGATGCAGCAGCAACTTGCAGCACTTGGTGTTGGCTGGGTCAGGGTGCGGGAGCATGCCCAGCCGCAGTCCCGCGGGGACCCAAGCGTGGGGAGGTGTCTGGTTTTGGGGGGGCTCCCAGCCATGACTGGGGCCGGACAGGATTAGAGG
>NW_008796193.1:1580800-1581913 GCF_000699145.1 Aptenodytes forsteri | reverse complement strand
CTTGGGAGGCGGCCCTACGGCTGTGTGCGGCTGGCGTAGTGTGAAGCAGGGAGCCGAGGGGTTTGGGGAGCCCTCCTGTACCCCTGGGGATGCAGCAGCAACTTGCAGCACTTGGTGTTGGCCGGGTCAGGGTGCGGGAGCATGCCCAGCTGCAGTCCCGCGGGGACCCAAGCGTGGGGAGGTGTCTGGTTTTGGGGGGGCTCCCAGCCATGACTGGGGCCGGACAGGTTTGTAGGGTGCAGGGTTAGCTGGGGTGTCAGGTCCTGGGGTGCAGGGATGGGGGCGCACAGAGGGAAGGGGCTTCCTCTCGCCCAAGGACTAACCACAGGCTGTGACTTCATCTCTTGGCTGTTTGCTTTCAGTTCTTCGTTTTTCCAACCGAATTGGAAAAGTGAGAGGTGGGAAGCAGGGGGCTCTTTGAACGCTGGGGTTGGTGTCAGGTCTGGTGGGCTGAGCTGCCCCCTTGCAGCCTTCCCCTGCGCCCCCCAACCCCGCATTGTGGAGGGCTGCAATTTGCCTCCTTTCTGTCCCGGCTGGGATTTTTCTGCATGACAATTAGCGGGGCTTGGCGGGTAGGTCTTGCTCTTGGGTTCCTTGGGCATATTCCTGCTGCTGCCGCTTTCCCTTCCAAATGGGCGCCCAGCCGCCGCCGCGTCCCCTGCCAAAGTAATTCTTTGCTTTGGAACCGGGAGACGAAATCTCCTCCGTCTTACTTCGGAGGGGTCAGGGAAGGAGTGGGAACCCCGCTGATCCAACCTTGTTCCCTTTTAACCTGCCTCTCCCTCTCTCCCCCTCCCGGCCCCCCGTCCTCCGGATGAGCGGGGCTGCAGCCAGGACACGAGCGTCCAAACCGAAGCAAAGCCGAAAAACACACGGGGCTGAGCGGGGAACCTGATCTGCTTCCGCTGGATCATTTAATACCTGCAGCATCCCGCGCTCAGGGTTTGGGTTCGTGCCGCTTCTGGTGCCGTCTGGCTTTTGCAATGCCTACTGGGGCGCTGGGCTCTGCTCGTTACTGCTTTCCTGTTTCCTGGGGGTTTTGGGGGGTATTTTGGGGGGATGGCGGTCCCGGCTCCAGCGTTCAGCTGCCAACCTCTGGACGGGCAGCCGGGG
>NW_008796193.1:1580367-1580736 GCF_000699145.1 Aptenodytes forsteri | reverse complement strand
GCCGCCGCTGCCCGAGCCTCATTGTCTCACTTCTCTCTCCATTCCTACACCAATTAAAGAGCCGTGTTGCCATTCATGGCCCTTATGGTTTTGTTCAGTTGTCTGTCAGCTCTTGTCAAGCCCTGTCCCCTTCCCCTCCCCCGTTTTCAAAAACAAAACCCCTGACAAAAACCCCTTTGAATCCCCTCTTACCTCACTCCCAGCGTGGGGCCCCATTGACGGGAGATGCCGGCGGCGGCGGCGGGGAGACCGCTCCCCACGCCGCCTTTGTGGGGGAGAGGAGAAAATATGGCTTTTTTTTTATTTTTTGGCCAAGCCCTCGGTTCCATCACTGGCGAAGTTGCTTCTTGTGCTGAAAAATGCGCTTTG
>NW_008796193.1:1579108-1580357 GCF_000699145.1 Aptenodytes forsteri | reverse complement strand
CTTTATTTTTTGGCCAAGCCCTCGGTTCCATCACTGACGAAGTTGCTTATTGTGCTGAAAATAATGAGTTTGCAGGGGTGCGTGTGGGGCGGGGGGGTGAGCCTGGGGGACCCCCAATGCTCCTTATTCTGCCCAAATGGCGTCTGCACCCCGGAGCCGCATGCCACCGGCTGCGGAGAGCGCTGCAGGTGGCAGCAGCAGCCTGCGCCAGTCCTCTGGCCCCAATTAAATCTCCGCCTCAATTACCAGCTCTTTTTTTTCTTTTTTTTTTTTTCAGTCCCCCCTCGCAGGGTTTGGATTAATATAATTTGTTTGCCTGGTTTGGGTGCAACATCTGAATGCCTGAGGTGCTGCACAGAGGGGGGAAGATGGAGCAGCGCATGGCTGCTCACATCAGTGCCTGGCTCCTGCAAGGGCTGTGAGCCTTCCTCCTCCTCCTCTTCCGCCTCCTTGGGGCGTTGGGGTGGTTGGCAGCCATCCCCTTAAGTTGTGGATGAGCACTGGGAGGCATGCTGGCCAGGCCCCTGAGGGGACAAAGGAAAACATTCATCTTTTTGTGGGTGCTTCCCTATGGCAGCGCTTGGCCCTGGTGCGGCGGTGGGCTGGGGGTCCCCCGTCGTCCCCCACTGCCCGTGCACATCTCCAGCCACGGGGGAAGCAGAGAGCACCCGGGCAGGGTGGGCAATTAAAGCCCCGAGATCCCCATCCTGAGCGAGGGGGTGTAGCAAGAGCGAGTGGGGGGCACTGAGCGGCTCAAGGGCTGGCGCAGGAACCCCCCTCTGTCGAGCCCTGGCACGGTGGGGCCCTGCGCCAGTGGTTTCTGCGGCGGCTCTGATATCGCTAGCGCACGCTCTGGCTGCTGCAGGACGAAGCCCGAAGCCACCCGGCCTCTGCTGGGTGTTTGTGGGCGACCGATGGGCCGCGGTTGGGACGGGGCGGGAGGAGAGGGGCTGGAAACGCAGACCTGCCGGTCCCTGCCGTGGGAGGGGATGGTAGAGCTTGCTCTCCGGGCTCACTGCCCTGCTGGGTCCACCCCTGGTCAGCCAGCTCCATGGGTTCTCCATCGGCCGTCTTCTTTGGGGCTGTTGGGGAGTCTGGGGCTCGGATGCTCTCCAGCGGTGCGTACCTTCACCACGCTCTAATTACCTGGACGGCTCGGGGAGAAAGCCCTTCCTGCAGCCCTGCTGTGGCGCAGGAGGGCTCCGAGTCACCGGGGCCAACCCTGGCTGTCGCTGGCTGTGGTGGCAGC
>NW_008796193.1:1576833-1578555 GCF_000699145.1 Aptenodytes forsteri | reverse complement strand
GAGCCACGGGGCCCAACCCTGGCTGGCGCTGCCTGTGGTGGCCCCCCCCAGCCGTGGGCACCAAGGTGTGGCCGGCACCCCACGGTGCTCGTGCCTGCTTGCCTGAAGCCTGGCTGCTGACCCGTTTTCTGCAGCATCCCTGATGGCTGGAGCCCTCTTCTGCTCGGTTTCTTCCTGGCTGGCGATAACCTCGGTGGAACCGCCTGGTCCAGAGGCACTTGGGAGCAGAGCAGACCCCTGAGCTCAGCGGCAGGAAAGCCGGCGCAGAGGGCAGAGGAGACCTGTGGGGATCGTCCTTTTTCCCTGGTGATCTCTGCTAGTTGTCCCTCATCTGGACTTTCCCTGCCGTGGCATCTAGTGCAGGGACAGTAAAAGCAGAATCTGTACAGAGGGACTGCATTGCTGCTTGGTGGGTGGCTTTTTTGGCTGAAGAGCACCTCCACTAGTGTAAACATGCTTGGGGTGAAGTTTTGAGTCAGCCCTTGCCCGATGTTGCTCTGGATTTCTTCTCCCCTAGGAGAGGGGTCTGCGTTGGAGGAGGGGAGACCAGACCCTTCTCCAAGCTGCAGGTTTGCAGTGGGAACCTGGGTCCTCCTCCTGGCTCCCTGTTGCGGAAAGACACTGCAGCTGTGTGTGTTTTTGTGGTAAAATAGGTTCTCTCTGGTCTTTCTCCATTTGCTAATCAGGTACAACTGGGCTGTCCCCCTTTACATTTTGTAAGGGCTTGGTCTTCAGAGTTACAGCAGCAACTGGGCAACTTCTGAACAAAGCTCGAAGAGGCGTGATGGGATCTCTCCTGCTTCCCAGCCGGGGCAGGCAGCTCTGCGCTGGGTAAGCAAGATGCTCACTTGGCCTTCAGCAATTGAAGCTGGTTGGGAAGAGTTACGGTACGAGGCGTTGAACGTGAGGCTCGTGGTTACTAAACCTCTGCGTGAAGCATTGGAGTGGCCTCCTGGCATCACCAAAGCCACCGGCTTCCCTGCGGAGAGATGCTGGGAGCCAAGTCGGGGCTGGGGCTGGCACGTGAGCATGGACTCGCCTGCGCTGTCTTGAGCATCATGCCTCTTTCTGGGCAGAGAGGGGTATTTCGGTTTCGTTTTCCCCCTGCAGCTGGTGTTTCCTTGCCTTCTGCTTAATTTGAACCCCGGCTTGACCGTGACCTGGAGTCAGTCACGATGCAGAGCTTACCCCCCCGGGGTGCCTGCACCGGGGGGGGGCGGGCACTGGCTTGAGCATCTTTTAACTTCATCTCAAAAAACGGCTTCCTTGGCAACTGTGGGGGGGGTCACTTTTGGGTGGGGTGGGTGTTTTTACCAGCCTGTGCCGAGCCTTACAGCTGGCAGTAAAGCAACAGGGGGGTTTTGGGGAGCAGTGGAGTTAGAAAATGGCATCCCCGTGCAGGGGGGTTGGGGTGCGGGTTGCCATGGCGACCCGTTTCTGCCTCACTGATGCCTCGTGTAAATCCGTTTGGAAACGAGAAGGGCCTTTTGTCTTTGGGAGGGTTGAATGGGCCTCATTAAACCCGAGATGTGGAAAAAGGGCCTTAGAGTATGTCTGGGAGGGGGACGGGGACGGGACGGCCCCGTGGGCAGCCGCAGGGGCTCAGCAGAGGCGGTTCCCCCTGCCCGGGGACGGCGAGGAGCTGGGGGGGCTGGAAGGTGCCATTGTGAATAGCTGGAAAATAGCTGGAAAATATCTCACTGAGCAGTGGAGGCCAATGGA
>NW_008796193.1:1573928-1576782 GCF_000699145.1 Aptenodytes forsteri | reverse complement strand
ATGAGGCTGGTTCCAGGAAGAGTTACCTGAAATTGGTGTGCTGTGCTGTGCTGACCACCTCGGCTCCAGAAGGATGCAGCAGAAATAGAAGAGGTCTGCAGAAGGGCAATGAAAATAATCATACATAGATTAGCAGGGGGGAAAAAAAGATCGAAGGCTTTTTTTAAAGGAGACTAATAATGGAAGAGCACATAAAAGAAGTAGGATCTAAAAGTGGGGGGATTTGTGTCCTATTTACCCTCTCTTGCGGTAACAAATGACTGAACAAGTGAGAAGGCGACAGATAGAGATGGGAGGCAGAGGAGAGCGGGGAACCTTTTTATTCAAGTTGTAATTAACTTCCTTCCGTGGCATATCTTTGTTCCCAAGAATTTAACAGGTATCGAAAAGGAGAAAGGGTCCTGTGCCTCTGGGCACTGGCACTGCTCCTGGAAAGGGCTGTGGATGCTGCTGGGATACTGGGACGGTGTACTGGGATGAGGTGGGCTGTTGTGTTAAGTATGTAATTCCTGTGTTTTAATTGTCCTTGGCTCTTGAGAGGGGAAGTGAGTTGGGTGGTGGGCTGCGGTGTCCTATGGGGTTGGCTGGTGACCCCCGCTGCTGCGCCGGTGTCTGTGGGCAGCCCAGCCCTGCTTGGGGTATCACCGGGAAAACCTGCCCCTGTCCCCCTGAAATGGGATACCTGATGCTCTCGGTTCAAGCTCGTGGGGGACCATGCGGTTGTCCATGACTTCAGCCATGGTGTTGTGAAGGTACCGCCCGAGTAAGGTCCCGGTATTTGCTACCAGTCCCTTGATGTCTCTTGCTTGGTGAAAATACGGGTTTTGGCAAGCGCGGAGATGGCTGGGCATCACCAGGGGAGCTCTGGAGCGATGGCCGGAGTGTGAGCTCTGGAGGGACCCTCCGATGGCTTGAGCATGACCTGGCTCTGCGGCACTGGGGTGGCCTGGAGGACCCCTCTGGCGACAGGACTGATTTCTTCTAGCCGGTGGCTGAGTGTCCTGGGCAGAGAGAGTCCCCTGTGCCTGGGCAGCTGCTGTGAAAGCTGCAGGGAAATGGTGGTGCTGTGTCCCAGAAAAGCGAGTAAGAGTGAGGCACAGAGAGGCAGGCGTTTAATTTTGCGTGCAGTTGGGCATCGGTGAAGGTCTCGCAGGTTTCAGAGTGTTTTCTGGGAGAACACACCCAGTTTGTACATAGAGTTTTGGCTTTTTTACTGGATCTCTTTAGCTTGCAGAGCTGTTTGCCGTCCCTTTTCTGAGGTGCTTCCCAGCTGGTGCGAGCTGCAGTGGCTCGTGGGATCTGTGGTCCTGCTGGGAGGGCCCATGTGCTGTGCTGGCATGGAGAGCTGTGCCAACGTGGTCTTCAGCTGCCCAGGCACCAGGAAAGCGCACAGCTCCTGCATACCAGAAAATGCCGTATGCACCTCGGTTATCGCTGCCCTCCTCTTGCAGCGCCTCGCCCTGCCGGGCATCGGCAGCCTTCCTGCAGCCTTCACTGCCAGAAGTAGATGTCGTCCTTGTAAGATCCAGTTATTTTTGTATTTCTTTGAAGAAAACAGCATTTAGCATATGTCATCTTGTATGTATGTCAGCATTAATGCTTTGGAGCATCTTCTCCAAGGAGGAGATTGTTGTTAAACGTTGTTTTGTTTTCTGCAAAGCCTGAAATAAGGTGAGGTGCGTTGTGTTTCTTGGACATGGGGAAAGGTGATGCTGCCCCAAAGATTTCGTAGTTCATATGGTGCAAGGAATGTCTGGGCTTGGGGGGAGAGAGGTTGCTGGAAAGCATGTCAACCCATTCTTTTAAAAAAATTATATTTTCAAGCAGTTTACCAGTCATGTTCTCCCTAAGGAAGAGCTGAAGGACTGCTAGCATGTTTGTAAAGGTGCCGGATACCTTATCTGCAGGACACTTGTGTTTGCAGCTATTGCTGTGAACATGTTAGCTCATCCATGTTTAACTGTGACCCAGTCTGCTAGTCTGTGCATGCCCACGTGGAGAAGAGGAACCTGCATGGTGTGTGTGTGGAGGAGGGAGGTATCATGCCCAACACGAGTCCTGAGCTTGCTCCGACTGAACTTGCATGGTTTTCCTTCTTACCCCGTGTTCCTGGGCTTGTTGAGCCTCTAGCAGCGGTGGGATGGAGCCGGTCATCCCTGTGCGATGCCCATTGGGGTCTGCCGATTGCAGGAACCCTGGTGCTGCTGGAGCTCCTTGGCGTGGCTGGTGTCCCACAGGCCAGCCCCGGGAAGCCATGGGCTTGTGATCTGGCAGGCGGTTTGCCGGGAGCCCCGCCACCCTCCCACGCGGCTGCTCCTCCTCGCAGCCGAGGTGTGAGCTTCTCGGCTGCCGGTGGAAGGACAGCGTCTCTCTGCCTGTGGTTGTACCAGGTTTCTCGGTCATCCTCGCTGTTCAGAGCCATTGGGTGGGTCTATGCCCGGCCATGTCGGAGTTGAACCGAAGGGCTGGAGGCAGCCAGCACTGTGGGGCCGGTCTGTGCTCACCTGGGGAACATGCCGGTGCCGCAGCGTGGCTTCATCTCCTGCCTAGGCACAGCCCGGGGATGCGAGGGCTGTGATCCATCCCTGGACCCCAGGCAGCCCCACTGCATATTTCAAGGGATTATTATCTCTTATTGCCCCATTCTTATTCCTCTCCCAGCAAATTGCCTCCGTGATGCCAGGATGGCCGCCTCCGACACTGGGCACCGGTCGAGCCCATGGCCCTTCCAGCAGGACTCACTTGTAGCCCCTGGGTCACTCCATCAAGTCCCACTGGAGCTTTTTGGAGCCCTGAGTGGGGACTAGCCCTCTGTGCTGGTGAGGGGGGGGGCTGCCCGGTCCACAGGGGGCTG
>NW_008796193.1:1573179-1573412 GCF_000699145.1 Aptenodytes forsteri | reverse complement strand
CACCGGCGGCCCCTCAACTTGGGGCAGGGGAGAGGCTGCTCTTTAATCCCGTCTCTCTGCTCTGGCATCCCGGCATCCCGCTGCCAACAGAGCTCCCCTTGTTTACCCAACTCAGAGGAATCGGTTTACAAGGCTCACAAATACCCTTTTCACCTTTCCCATCAGAAAACACCTCCCGAAACAATGAGGAAATTGGAAGCCGCCACCTGATCGCTCCCAAGGAACCTGCAGGG
>NW_008796193.1:1547263-1573163 GCF_000699145.1 Aptenodytes forsteri | reverse complement strand
CGCGGCTCTGCGGGTGGGCAGCGCAGGTGCCACCCAAAAATCACCTTGAGGGGCTTTAAGTGATGAAGCTGCCAATAACCGGAGCGGAGGCCAGCGCTCCCTGCCTGGCACGCTCTGCTCAGCTGGGTGCAGTTTGGAGCACCGGCAAAAAGGGTTTTTTTTTAAACTTTAATGGCTGTAGTTAATATTTACCACCACCTTTGACACCAGGAGAAAGGATGCTAAGAATCTGTGAGCTGAGCTGCCATCCTCCTCCCAAGTGGTGGGAGAGGTGGAGGAGGGCGGTCGAGGGGGAAGGTGCATGTGTGGGGGGACCCCACCGGGTGCCGTGGGTGGTTGGGGTGCCGGGTGCCTGCTCACGGGCTTCCATGGCAGGGCTCCTGCATGTGCTGTGCAGGATTAGTCCCGAAAGCACTGGGCACATGCTGGTGGGGCGCTGGTGGGGCACTGGTGGTGGGTCTGTCTCCCTCCTGTTGCAAGAGGCGTGCTGAGCCGGGGCTCGCTGGGGCAGATTGTGGGCAGGGGTCTGCTCATGTCCCAGGAACGGGGTCAGAAACTGGACTTTTGGGAGGTTATGGCTTTGAGCAGCAGCCATCCTCCTTCTTGGTGCCCTGCTGCTCTGCCGGACCCAAATTCAAGTTGTCTAATAGAGCGTGTGTCTGGGGCTGTGTCAATCTTAGCTTCAGCGTTAAGGTTGAGTTGAATTTTGATTTTTCTTTTTTTCCCTCCCCGCCTTAGAACAGGGAAATCAAACTGTAATGTATGGAGGATACAGCACGTGCTCTGAGGGCATGATGAATTTCCCTATTAATTTAAAAGGAGATCTGTTCATTCTTCCCAGTTAAGATAAATTTGAAGATGTGTCCTTGTAAAGACAAGTCAGGAGTGTAATTCTTTTTTGCCTTCAATGGTCCTTCTGAAGTAAAATTTCTCATACCCAGAACTTGCTGTAATACTGCGTACAGGCAACTTGCGACAATTTTTGGACTTTCTTCTTGTGACAAATGTTGCTTTTCACCTACTGTATTTTAAAGCAGAATTTCCTGGAGAACTGGCCTCTCGCATGATGGGAACCATTGTCAGTCTTCCCTAGGATGGCTGTCACAAGCCATTGCTTGTGTCAGAACAACATATTTTTGGGGAAAAAAATCTCAATGTACGGTTAAGAACTCAAAGAGCAATGAGAGAGGTGTTACACTTCAGGGGTTTCTCATCACCGCTCATGCTGCCCGGCCTCTCGGGTGGGAAACAGCCCTGCTTTTAGAGAAGAGAGAGGGAGGGACACTAAGGGGGAAATGGAGAAGAAAAAATCAGGGAAATTGGAGGACAAAGGGTAAAACGTGTGTGTGCGGGCAGGAATGCGGCTGGCAGGGAGCAGCGGTTGGAGGGAGCAACCCCAAAAGCCCCGTCCACGGCACTGCCTCTGCATGCGATGAAGTGCTGCCTGCTTTGGCTGGTAGCTCTGTCTTGTTCGATGTTTGTGTAGGAGATCTGGAAAATGTTCCTGGGCTATTTCCCAGGCAGAAGCTGCGTGCTTCTGAAGCTGAGACTGAGCGTTCATGGAAGAAATACGGCTCGTAATTTTATCCTTAAAACAAATAAAACAAACATAGGCCTTCTTTCTGAATTTTCTAGCATGAAGAAGTGCCAGCAGGATGTGGTGCTGGGATGTTCTCAGCTCCCTTGATTGCTTTATGGCCTCTCCCCTGCTTAAGAATCAGCTTGACCTGATCCCAGACGGCCGTGCCGTCAGCGCAGGCTGGTGTCACGTGGACCGGTCGGTTTGCAGGTGTTGGCCAAGGCTTTGGCCAAGGAGGTGTGATAGGTCCTCCTGGTATGGAGATGGGGGATGGATAGGAGCCTTCTCCTCCTGCTCCGGCGTTGCAAGACATCTGCTTGACTTGTTTGTGGCTTCCTGTTTGGCATCTTCTGGGCAGGAGGGAGCTGGCAGAGGCTGGAGGAGGGAATTTGAGTCACTTGGGAGTCCTGTGCCAGAAAGCCTCTGACTCAGCCCAGCCGTGGAGAAACGAGTGTGGGATCCAGCAGCCTCTCGGGGTGGGAACCCGTGAGCGAGCGTGCAAGTGTTCACTTGCACTGCATGTCTGCGGCCTGGCGCGGGGTGGGGAGGGTGAGCAAGGGGAGGGAGGGGCAGGGGCTCCTTTGCATCTCCTGCTACGCGGCTCTTGGGATTGCGTCAGGGCTCCGGCCGTGGGTGGGGGAAGCCTTTATCGCTCCCAAGGCCTTGGAAGCGGTGTGCTGGCCGGGGGCCAGCTGACCTACTTGGTAGCGTTCAGGCGAAGCGCGGCTCACCTCCCGGCAGCGCCGGGGATGGGAGCCGGGCTCTGGCAGCGGGCAGCGGCACCCGGCAAGCGTTTCCCCCCCACCCAACAGTCCCCACAGGCGTGCAGGTGTTCTCCTGCCACCCATCAGTCTGCTTCCTGCACAGGCCGTTTAGGGGTTAAGTTTCCTGCTCTTTCGTGAGGCTGCTGCGTCGCTTTCTTCCAGAAGTCATGACTTTTACAAAACTTAATTGCTTCCCGCAAGCTTGCATGGCAAAGGCACAGCCACTGTACCGGTGGTGCCGGGGTTGGGATGATCCCGACTGTCCCCCTGTGCCTGATGCCCCATGGCCGCGGTGCTGCTTCGGGTATCGCTGGAGCTGGTGTGGTAGAGGCAGAGCCGCAGCCGGGCAGGGAGGATGGGGCAGATAACCCGCCTGAATTCAACTCCCACATTCGGAGCAGTGTGGGTGAAGGGGACCGTACCCGCTGTCCCTGTGCCTCGCCTCCACTCCTGGGGCTGGGCAGGTGTGGGCGCCGGGGCTGCCCCCTCCGACCCGGCGGAGAGGTGCAGCTGATGTCTGTCTGTCTCTCCTGGCCGTCCCTCCCGCTGCTACAGCTGGCGCCGAGCTCCGGAGCCCTTGCCAAAGGCATCGGGATGTGCGTGGGCTCGGGCTCCGCCTGCCTCCTCCAAGCCTGGTCGGTCGGTGTGCAGATCTGCTGGGGCTCCCACAGCCAGAGGCCTGGAGCCTGGGCTGCTCAGGCGCTGGTTTCAGCTCCGTGGCTTCTTGCTAAGACTTGTACCAGAGCTACGGAGCAGGTTGGTCTTGTGTGTTTGATCTTCCTTCCGTGGTGCCTGCAGCCCCAGCTGGTGCGGCTGGCTGGGGGGAGAAGGTGTCCTCATGGCCCCGTCCCCCCGTCCGACTGCTGCGGTGGGATGGGGCAGGGACCGGCCGGGAGTGGAAGGGAAAGCTGTGGACATGCAGCCTGCCAAAGCACACGCTTCGGTTTTTGCCATGCCCCAATTACACGAGGGAGTTGCAGCAGAGATAACTTTGCAGGAACATCCATTCCCACCTTATCTTCCATCAAGAACGCGTTACGTTGCCTACATCAAAGTAGATGCTCTGCTGCTTCCCTCCTTGTTGCCCTAATCCTCTACTTCACGCTGAAAAAAAAAATCAGAGTATTGCTCCACAATAATGAAATTCGAATGCTAATTATCAGCGTATTGCCTTCCTTCCCTTCGCAATGCCCTGCCTTCCAGCCCCAAATAGCTTTCCTCCCTCTTTGCTCCTCTCCATCCGGTTCTCCCACGCTCCTGGGCACGCCGTTGAGCCTGGCCTGGTAGAAGTTGTCCTGCAGGATGCTTCCCTCCCTTCCATTTAAGGACAGGAATTCCTTGGGGAGCCGGGGCGTGGAAGGGATCCCTCCCTGCGCCCCATTGTCAGGACTTCTCCCCATGCCTAATTATCGCCTGTCCCTGCAGGAGGCTCCTCGCCTGGCTGTTGGGCAGAGCCGTGGCATCTCCAGCCCGCCTGCTTCGCAGCCCTTTGTGGGAAGACTCTATTCCCTTTTGGGTGCCAGGCTTGGGTCTGGGAAGGGTGCTAACCCTCGTCAGGAGCGGGACTGAACCAAGCGAGCCTCTGTTTTTATCGGTGGGAGCCTGAACTGGCTCCTTGCATGTGCAGTGATGGTGAATGAAGAGGAGAACTTTATTGTGGTGTCCAAAAACATCTTCTGGAGAGAAAGCAGCAGAGTTTAAGCATGAAATAAATGGTGTGAAAGCAGGGCTCTGCCGGGGGTGGGATGGGTTGGCATGGCCCCCGCTGCCTGCGCTCGAGCGTGTGGCTAACCTCTCACCCTCCTCTCTTCCAGGTTCATGACTGGGAAGGGGCTGGTCATCTACCCGGAGATTGGGGATAAACTGGACATTATCTGCCCCAAGGCGGAGCCGTCCAAGCCTTACGAGTACTACAAGCTGTACCTGGTGAAGAAGGACCAGGCAGATGCCTGCAGCACCGTCATGGACCCCAATGTGCTGGTGACGTGCAACCGGCCCGAGCAGGAGATCCGCTTCACCATCAAGTTTCAGGAGTTCAGCCCCAACTACATGGGCCTGGAGTTCAAGCGGCAGCAGGATTACTTCATCACATGTGAGTCGCCCTCCTCTTCCTCGCTGCTGTCCCCAGCTCGGGGGAGCTGCGGGGGCCTGGAGAGTGTCGCCAGGCGCTTGTTCGCGATTTGGCCGGTGCAAACAGCTGACACATATGGAAAATATTTCCTCATGGATGGGAGAAGGGAGAGGAATGTGTCACTGGCCGAGCGGGTCACCGGCCTGTATCTGGCTGCTGTGCTGTGCCTTGTACCCCCTGCCCTGCCCCTGCCCGTGGCCGGGAGCAGGAGCGTGTCCCCCAGCCGGGGTCAGCCCTGGCATGGAGGGGCAGCGTGTGTCTGAAGCATTGTCACACCCGGAGTTTAATTTTGCTGCCATCTTCCTCAGAGGCTGGAGGCAAAGCATTTCTTGTAGGGCTTTGCCCCGGGGAGCTCCCAGTGGGGCAGTTGGGATCGGGAGGAACAATGACAGAGGAGATGCTCGTCCTCCTCTCTGGGTGCTGCCTCCGAGAGCAGCCCCGGCAGCGGGAAGCTGCCGGTGGTGCCCAGTGCTTGCTGTGGTCTAAATGGCTGTAAAATTCTGTATACTGGCTTGTTCACTTTGTTTCTTGGTATAGTGTGGCTTTATGGAGGGGTGAGGGAAGGAGGGATGAGTTTTCTCAGAGCCTGTGGTCCGTGCCTGCAGGGGACCATCGCACAGGGATGTGTCTGCCTGTGCTGGCCCCGGCGTGGATAGAGGGAGGATTCCGGGGGAGCTCGGCCCTCCCTCGGCAGCCGGTCTGGCGGTGCTGGACTCGGTGATGTCTGCCAGCTCGCTTTTCCCCTGCTCGGCTTCTCCTCAACCTCGCTGTTTCTGCCTGGCTTGGCGCGTTGCTTGTGAACCCGCGGCAGAGCAGCTGGCAAAGGGCACGGTGGCCACACGGCTCATCTCTCCCCTCGCTGTCATGTGCCGTGGGCTCGCCGGCGAGCAGCCCGGCGCAGAGGTCAGCTGCCTGCGTGGGAGGTGAGCGCTGAGCCGTGGGAGCTGGTGCTTTCCAGTCGGTACACAATGTATTTTTAGCCTGAAATCTTTGCCCTCGGAGGGGGTGGCGAGGATGTTGCAGGCAGCTGGGGGCAGGAGGTGCTCTGCCATAGCGCGGTGCCGCGGTGATGCTGCCAGCCTGGATTTCCCCAGCAAGCCCTCCCTGGGGCTGGACCTGGCTGTAGTTTTGCTGCAGAATAATTTGAGTAAACCTGGTGCTGAGAAAACAGCCGGGATGGGCTCCGGCAGGTCAGCCCTGAGCCCACCCTTGCATCCTGTGGCTGGGCACAGGGCGGTGGCAAAGGGGCTCGCAGGGGTTTCTGGTCACCTGTGCCCGGCACCGTGTGGCCGTAGGAGGGGTGATGGCTGGGAGGGCCTAGCGCAACAACCCGCTCAGCCTGTTCGGCACGGTGGCGGTGCTGGCAGAGACCGCGGGCTGTACAGGGCTGAGTCACCGTTTGGCGGGGCCGGTCTCTCCCGAGAGAGGCTCTGTCACCCTCGCTGGCCAGTTCTGGGACCATCTGCCTGGTGTGACTCAGGGGGCACAGGTGGGGTCACCAGCTTTGCAGCCGTCAGGGGTGCAGGCGACCCTCGCTGCAAGCCCAGGCGCCCTGGGGATGGGGTGGGGATGCCAAAAGCCCTGGCACAGGTTCCCTGCAGGCTCCCATCTCCCTTACCGCGAGTAACCAGGGCTGGCACCAGCCTGGTGGCTCTGGGACCCCGAAAGGTCAGCCCTTCTGCTGTCCCTCAGCTGATGCAAGGTTTAATTCAACAGCAAGCTTTCCCTGCAGCGGGCAAAGAGTGGGGAGAGGGGCTGAATGCACAGCCATGAGTCTGCCTTTTGTATGTTGGGCAAACATCTTGAAGCACTCGGTCAGCAGCTCCTCCGTGCTCGGGGGTCAAGTTCAAGCAGCGGCACGGTCGTCAAGCTAACGAGGGCTGAAAGCAGGGTCCTGCCTCGTGCCCTGCTGCTACATCCCCTGGGACCCTCAGGCTGCAGATAGCCCCCAAAGACAAATACGTTCCTCAGAATGAGCTCAGGAGCCTAACGAAGCGCTGGGGAGGAGAAACACGGGGGTCCCTCGCATTGCAACGCAGTCTGGCAGGAAGGTGCAGGCAGAGGGATTTACCAGGCTCTGAACTGCACAAGTTGTAAGGAGCTGCTTTGCATTTCACACGAAAACTCTTGCTTAAGTTAAATCAACCGCTCGTAGCTTTCGGTGGCGTTTTCACAAGCGGCCGACGGTGCGCTGCTGAGTACAAACGCGGCTCCCCAAGGGCCCCCATGGCTTTGAGCCGGTGCCAGCTCCCCTCCAACGCTGCCAGCACACCTGGGTCACCATCGCTTTGGCTTGCTGCAGCTCCGATGGGATGCACAGCCGGGGGTTTAGCTGGGGCTTTTAAACTCATTGCATTTTTGCCCAATCATTTTTTTTTTAATATGATTCTGCTACCACCGATGGGAATCTTCTCCCATATCTAGAAGTTTTTTTCTATATTTGTAATGCAATCCTGCTTTCATCCCAAGGTGGGGGGATCTCCCAAGACACTGCCATAAAATCCTGTTTAACCTCTATTTTCCGATCCCAGTCTCCCGTTGCAGCATCTCGGAGCTTGTATAGGGCTGGAATAGGGGTGCAGTGAGCGGGGTGCTCAGAGCATCCCTGTGGAGTTCCCCCCTCTCTCCTCGGAGGGCCGGCAGTGCCCTCTGCCCCCTCCTTGGACCGTTTCTGACTTTAATTTCTCTTGACTCCTCTGCGCTTTGAAGCGAGCCCCCTCGGCGCTGGGAGCGAGCGGCCGCTGCCAGCTGAACTTTGGCCCCTGGGTGGGCTGAGGATGCTCCTATGATCTGGGCGTACCCTCTGCCGAGCAGCCCCAGGAGCTCTTTCTGCCGAGAAATAAAATAGCCAAAAAAACAAAGTCAAAAGTCTCCCAAGCAGACCACCCACGTGTTGTCTTTTTTTTTTCTTTTTTTTTTTTTTCCCCTTCCCCTCCCTCTCCCCAAGCTTTGCCTTGATGCACAAAAGGTTTTTTTCTTCCTTTTCATTTGCCAGCAGCCCTAAGCTGGGGGGAAGCGATGCTGAAGTGGAGGGGAGCAGGGCGGCAGCGGGACGTGTGCCGCTTGGCCCTTGCCTTCCCCAGGAGGCTGGAAAACCTCCCCGCCGGAGCCGCTGCTCCCCCCCCCGCCTTGGATATGCCAAGCCTCGTTTAGGGCCACTTTTATCACGGAGGGACATGGCCCCAGCCCTCGGCTTAGCAATGAAAAAGGCTTTTGAAAGCGAATGTAACCTCTCCCCATCCTCTCTGAAGCCTTGCACCGAGCCCCTCCGCGCCAGCCTCAGGCTTTCGTTAAAAGCATCTTTTCTCCCGGGGCTGGGCAGGGGAAGGTGATGCTTCTTCCTAAGCCTTTTCATAAAGAACAAGATGCGGCAGCTCCTGCCTGCAGGCCCACGCTGGAGACAGAGGCTCGGTGGAGGATGTGGGGCTCCGGCAGGACATGGGGCACCGTCCCTGGGACGGGGCCCTGAGAGGGCAGAGAAGTTGGGAATTTGGGAATTGGGTGTTTTGCTCCATGGCAGACTTTGGGTTCGGGGCAGCCCGTGGTTTCTTCTGTCCTTGGTCTCTTGCGGCTGCCTCCCTGCCTGCCTTTGGTGTCTGGGTGGGAGTCTCCTGTCCCCGGTGTCCTGTCCTGTCCCCTCCCTGCAAAACCATCGTAAGCCGCAGGCAGATGGAGAGAAGCGCACAGTGGTGGCTCTCCTGGGCGGTTCCTCCTGCTGTGCTGCGTGGGAGGTAGGAAGGTGAGGTCCAACAGGAATGAATTCTTGCTTTTTGCCCCAAAAGAAAGTCCTTTTGGGGTCCCTCGGCCAAGCACAAAGCCATGGGCAGGCTGCTGGAAAGATCGATGGCGACTCCAGGGTAGCTTGTACTTGCAGACCTGCGTGTGGATGCGAGTGCTGCTGCCATTGCCTGGACCAGTGGTGAGGTTTGGATCATTCACACCATCCTCATCAAGGCAGAAGGTGCTTCTGGCTCATTAGCAGGCGTGCGGTTACTCCTCCCTTTGCCCCTGCCGAGCTGGTAGAGAAGCCGGTTGCTTGTGAATGGCTGAAATGGGAGGGAAGAATGTGTCCGAGTGCTTAAAAATAATCCATCCGATTGCTTTTTGGGCTAGCAGGAGCAAAAGGCTGTAGGAAGATGAAGACTGAAGACCGTTTTGTGAAGGTGCTGTCCTAGAGGTGGGGTGTGGGTCCTGCTTCGTGCCTGTGGGTCATCTGCCCCAGGTCCGAGAGCCTGACCATACCAACATTTCCCTTCAGCCCCGGTTTTTGCCAGTTTCTGATGATTTTCTCTGCTTCCTTGGCTGTCCGTGTCCCACTCAAATGGGACCTCCCCCTCCCTGGTGCCTGTGCTCCTGGGATGCTCGTGGGCAGCTCCGGCCCCCCCACAGCTTAGCCAGCCGTGCAGGTTCGGCTCTCTCCACCTCCCCTCCTAACTCACTCCAGCTCTTAATTGCGTTTGCTGCTACTCTTTGAACTTGCTCCAGTTTTACTATCTCTGGTAATGAGGTGCCTAGATAGAGATGCATTAATCCCGATGTCCTGGCAGCGGGGCGGTGTGAGGAGGAGCTCCCGGCGCGGCTCCTCGCCGTGCAGGAGCTCTGGATGCGGCCCAGCAGTGCCCTGCCTGCTGCTGGTGGCCACCATGCTCTGGCAAGGAGCTGCCTCGGGTGACGTGTTCTTCAGCCTAGCGCTTGCTTCATCCTTGGACACGGTGGTGGTGGTCCTGGCAGCCCTTTCTGTGTTTGATGGGGTGCGGGAGAGTGAAGACCCTCAAGCAAAGCCTCGCTCAGCCTTTTGATGCTCTCCAGGCAGCTGTTTGCAGATGTGATGGGCAGCGCCTTGGCCAACCAGCCCTGTGGTGTTTCTGCAGGTGGGATCTCTTGCCCATCCCTCTGCCAAGTCCCTGGGCGCAGTCGCAGTGTCCTACCTCTCCTGTGAGCCTGTTTAAGGGAAGGAGACCTCATTTGATGAGAATGCTAAAGTAAAAGCGAGGCCCTGGTAGATGTTTGCCCCATAAATCTAAGACGTTTGCTGTTTATTGTTAGTCTTTAAGCCCTTCAATCCATTTTTGATGTAATAATGTTCGTAATCCAATCTAACACTTTTTGGCAGCAAGATTCAGCGAGACCAGATATATTACCCTGAGTGTTTCTTTAAACCCCTTGTCTTGCATTTCTGTTTTTAGATGCAATTAGACTTAACCTGGCAAGAATTATTTGTTGTAAACCATCGCTGCCTCTGCAACGTGGGCTTCGTCCCCGGGCCTTTCTGCATCAGCATTTTTCCATAGCTTGTACTTCAACGTGGAGAAGGGGGTCACCTATATACTGCCAACTGCCAGAATCATCCTTCCTTCTTTCTTTTTGGGACACGTTGCCATACTTGTTTTTCTGGCTGTACTCCTCCAGCTTCCGAAATAGCTGCCGTTGGTTTGGGAAGCCTTTAGCCCATGCCAGCATGTGTGAGAGTGTCTGTGGAGCCGCTTGAGCTCCTTTCTGCAGCCCTTGGTATTTAATAATTTCCTCCCTGGTTCCTTCTGCCCCGGCGAGTGCCACGCTGGCTGCCCTTCTCCGATGGGTGCCGTGCCGGGGGGGTGTGGGGGGGGCCGGGTGCAGCCCCCCGGGGTGGTTTGTCAGCCCGCCAGCTCTTTGCTGGCTTTCTTTGCTGATTGCATTTGAATGTGGCCACTTTCATGTGCTCCTCATCTTCCGTCCCACAACTTGTTTGGTGAAGATGAGTTGAAAGCAAAAGTGCCGTTTGATGCCGTGATGAGAGCTATCAACTTCTGCTGATAAAAACCCAATTAACCGGCTTCCTCATTCTTCACCCAAATGGGCCGGTGCTCTGTGGATGCGCTGCGTCCTCATCCCACCAGCTTGCGACACACCTGCGGCGACGTGGAAAGCCTGGGCGAAGCAATGCTGTCCTGGTGGCATAACCGTCTGGTTTTGGGGACTGGCTTTCCTTCTCCATCCCCATCCTGCTGGGAGCTGCTGGCAGTGGGTGGATGAGACCCTCTCTCCGCAGGAGATGCTGCGTGGGAGCCGGCGGGCTTGCACCGGAGACAAATGGGTCTCTAACGGTGTCCCACTCCCAACTTCAAAGCCCGGGCGCTGGACATGTCAAACCCAAATAATGGCCCTTAGACAACACGCGGTTCCTTGTCTTGGAGGCTTGTCTGAAGACCGTGACCACAGTAAATGCGATTTTGTTGAGCCCTGTCCCTTAAGCCTCTGCCTCTTTTCTCTTCTCCTCCTCCCTCCTGACCTTTTCGGCTCAGCGCTGTCCCCGGACAGCCCCTGGCAGCTGATCTCATAGCTCAGCCTTTCACGGCCCTAATAGGGATGAAAAGCCCTATCAGAAAGGGCCAGTGTCCCACACCCAGCCAGGAGGTAAATACCCAGCGCTTTGATCTGGGGCCCTGCCTGCAACAAAGACCCCGGCCAGGGGTGCCGGTGCCCGCTTAACTCTCTGGCTGCTGGGCAAGCCAGCCCCTGCCTGCACCCGGTGGGCAGCTGCCCGCAGCTCTTGCACGGCCAAGGGCTCTCCCTGCCGCAGGCAGCCGGGCACCGGGTTGTGTCTGCCCGGGGAGACGGGCTGCCCGCATCCGAGGATGCTCTTCCCCAGGAGAAACGATTTCTAAGAGCATCTCTTTAACACTGACGTGACCCTTTAGTAGAAAATAAAACATATTTAACTCTTTGGTGCTCCTGAAAACCGAGGTGATGTGCAGAGGTGACGTGCAGCCCAGGTGACGGTAGCAAGGAGGTGACATCCAGCTTGCATCGCCTGCCTGATCCTGCTCCGCACCCCTTGACGCTGCTGGGGCAGTGCGACTCTGCCTGTCCCCCCCAAAAGGTGCTCCCTTTGCAGCTGTGGTGGAGGGCTAATACTAAAGCAGTCCCTTTGGTTTTGTGGTGCACACTGTGGCCATGCCTCTGCCCCCGTCTTCTTCCTTCCCTTCCAGCCCCTGCTCCCCCCGGCAGGTCCGCAGCAGTGGGGCACGGGGACCCCAGGGAATCCTCTGGAGCTGCAGGTGCATGGACCCTGATGGACCCTGCTCTTCGGTGATGGTCACCTACGAGGGCTTTGTCCATAACACTGGAAGAGATTAAAACTTGGCTCCTTTTGGACTAAACTTTCAGTTAGAGACTTGAAAAGCAGAAGAAGCCTTCAGCTTGACGAAGACTTGAAAAAAATCCCAGCACACAGGAGCAGCTGGGAAGGATCTGCAGCAGATAATGCAGGCAGCTACTTCCTTGGCATATTTTTTTAAATAACCACTTCTTCATCAAGACCTTCTCCCCAGCTTTTCCCCTGGGATCCCTGTTGCACTCTCTACTGCTCCTGTACCAACGGTGCTTTCTTGCTGCCAGGGCACCGGGAAGAGGCGTTCAGGCACCGCTGCGGCTCGGACCTGGCGTGAAAGGCTGCGTGTTGTAGCTTCAGCTGCAAGCTGGGATGCTGGGCGATCGCCCGGGGCGTGCCTGTCGGCCGTGGGGTGCTGGCTGTCGGACCAAGAGCACGCTGGTGGCTCCAAAAAGCACCCCGGGCACCGGGTTGTGTCTGCCCGGGGAGACGGGCTGCCCGCATCCGAGGATGCTCTTCCCCAGGAGAAACGATTTCTAAGAGCATCTCTTTAACACTGACGTGACCCTTTAGTAGAAAATAAAACATATTTAACTCTTTGGTGCTCCTGAAAACCGAGGTGATGTGCAGAGGTGACGTGCAGCCCAGGTGACGGTAGCAAGGAGGTGACATCCAGCTTGCATCGCCTGCCTGATCCTGCTCCGCACCCCTTGACGCTGCTGGGGCAGTGCGACTCTGCCTGTCCCCCCCAAAAGGTGCTCCCTTTGCAGCTGTGGTGGAGGGCTAATACTAAAGCAGTCCCTTTGGTTTTGTGGTGCACACTGTGGCCATGCCTCTGCCCCCGTCTTCTTCCTTCCCTTCCAGCCCCTGCTCCCCCCGGCAGGTCCGCAGCAGTGGGGCACGGGGACCCCAGGGAATCCTCTGGAGCTGCAGGTGCATGGACCCTGATGGACCCTGCTCTTCGGTGATGGTCACCTACGAGGGCTTTGTCCATAACACTGGAAGAGATTAAAACTTGGCTCCTTTTGGACTAAACTTTCAGTTAGAGACTTGAAAAGCAGAAGAAGCCTTCAGCTTGACGAAGACTTGAAAAAAATCCCAGCACACAGGAGCAGCTGGGAAGGATCTGCAGCAGATAATGCAGGCAGCTACTTCCTTGGCATATTTTTTTAAATAACCACTTCTTCATCAAGACCTTCTCCCCAGCTTTTCCCCTGGGATCCCTGTTGCACTCTCTACTGCTCCTGTACCAACGGTGCTTTCTTGCTGCCAGGGCACCGGGAAGAGGCGTGCAGGCACCGCTGCGGCTCGGACCTGGCGTGAAAGGCTGCGTGTTGTAGCTTCAGCTGCAAGCTGGGATGCTGGGCGATCGCCCGGGGCGTGCCTGTGCGGCCGTGGGTGCTGGCTGTCGGACCAAGAGCACGCTGGTGGCTCCAAAAAGCACCGCCGCACTTGGACTGTGAGACGTGCAGGGTGCAAGCAGGTTTGGCGTTAATGAATTGCGATGCATGGCGCTTTTCCATCTCTCTAATTTCTAATGATCTGTGTTTTGAATGCCTCTTGACCAGGCTGGCTGTGCTGGGGAGGGCTGCCCAGGTTGCGTGCGGCACCTTTAAAAGCTTGCCTTTCTGGGGAGAATTGGTTTTACTTGCCATTTGAAGTTTCTTTGCCCTAGGAATGATGATTTTTCTGCTGCTGCTGTGTAATGACTGTGCTCTTTGATCCCGCCTGGCAGCGCGGAGTGGGTGTTAACACAGCTAATTGAGAGCCGGCTGTGGCGGGGTGGGGGGGGGGGGGCACCGCCGCACTTGGACTGTGAGACGTGCAGGGTGCAAGCAGGTTTGGCGTTAATGAATTGCGATGCATGGCGCTTTTCCATCTCTCTAATTTCTAATGATCTGTGTTTTGAATGCCTCTTGACCAGGCTGGCTGTGCTGGGGAGGGCTGCCCAGGTTGCGTGCGGCACCTTTAAAAGCTTGCCTTTCTGGGGAGAATTGGTTTTACTCGCCATTTGAAGTTTCTTTGCCCTAGGAATGATGATTTTTCTGCTGCTGCTGTGTAATGACTGTGCTCTTTGATCCCGCCTGGCAGCGCGGAGTGGGTGTTAACACAGCTAATTGAGAGCCGGCTGTGGCGGGATGGTGGGGAGCAGTGGGGTCAGCTGCTCCCCCCTCTGCAATGGGGGTTGGCCCTAACTTGGGGGGCAGAGAGACCCTTTCCTCCATCCTTCACTCAACAAGTGGGCAAGTCCTCATCTGGATAGTCAGGGGCTTATTTAGCTTATATTGGAAATCTCCAAATCCTGTAACTTGGGGTGTTGCTGGAGACCATTAGGTCCGTGTGCCGGTGTCCTCCTGGAGCAGACAGCTGAGACCACCTCCTTGGGGTCCTGCTGGGACCCGAGGGCGACGTGTCAGCTCTGCAGCCGATGGCCCCTTGCTGGGGCAGCGCGGGTGCTGCCGTGCTTGCTGCCATGGGTGCTGCTGTGCAGAGATGTCAGCGAGCTCCTGCTCCGGCTGACGTGGGATGAAGTGCTGTGAGCCGAGGGTGATCCTGCTCCAGGCCAGGCTCCAGTCCTCGCGTGGATGCAACACTGGTGGGTGCATGGCAGCAGCGACTGCTCCCCCCGTGGAAGCAGGGCTGACTCCTGTCCCGGCTGTGGGGTTATTTGCAACTCTGGGCCAGGAATTGCACCAATGTAAACTTCCCCGCTGCCAGCAGATTCCTGATGCTTATGCAAAGTCTACCTTTAATTGCAGTGGGGTTTCCTCCCGGCTGTCCCACAGCGCACCCTGAGCTCCAGTCCCTCCCTGCTGCCCTGCACCTCCTCGGCTCCACACGCTCTCCCAGGCAGAAGATTTGCACATGAATCAGCCTCTCCGGTCCCTGATAACTTTGAATTTTCTCTGAGCCGCCTCCAGCCCGGCACCCAGGCAGCGATGGCGTAGCCCAAGCTCAGCCCACCCCGCAGCTGCGGTCTCAGCGCGCAGCGCTGGCTCCGTGTCCCCTCATCCCGCTGTGCAGCATCTCACGTGCGAGGAGGAGCTGGCGTTGGCATCGGCCTCGCTGGCGGGAGAGTGGCACTGTCCCCCGGCGAGTCCCTCTCCAGACCCTTCACAACAGATTTCTCAGTCGGTCGCAGATGTTTTGCTACCTAACTGAAGAGATTTACACCCTGTTAAAACGCAATAAGTGCTTTCCTCCTCTCCTGCTCCCAGCGGGGCCCACAAACGACTCTGGCAGAGCATCAGGTGGAGAATTACATGGCACTTTTTTCCTGACCTATAACCAGCTGCTTGGGGCTACCGCAGAGACTGTGCAAATAACCTTTCTCTTCCACCGACGCCCTCTTTTTTTTTTGGAAGGGGGTGGATAGACCTGAAGACAAAGGCTTTATTTAGTGCCCTGGTCCCCCTGAGCTGTGCGGGGAGCGAGGCTGCACGTGCTCCCTGGCGCGGGACGGGGATGTTGGGAGCTTGCACAGCTTGTCTACGTGGACGTCTCGGCAGCATTGGTGCAAAAGGGCTTGCGAGCGAGTAAGCAAGCAGTGGTCTTGGAACCAAGAAGTGCTTTCCGGCCTTGATGAGGTTACCTGTGATGTAGCTGTGGCTCTTAATTATGATGCTAATTAGGGTTGGTTATAATTTTTCCATCAGAAACCTGTTTTAATGGGAAATTAGGTTTTCACTTAAGCATTACTTGTGTTAAAGTGTCTTTTTCTATGCAATACTTCAGTGTTTGCCTGTTGTTCTCCCTTCGCCCCAGAAGGCACCCTAGACAGTCCCAAACCAGTGCTTAGGTCTGGGAGTGGTGCTGTGGCACACGAGGATGTGTGTGGGTGTGTCCCTTCTTACCCCCTTAACCCGGCTGGCGCTGCTGGACCTGCGCTTTGTGAACGTAGCTGCTGCTCTTTATAACGGTTAATTTAATATTATCTTTGTGGGGCGCTGACCCTGGCCATGAGGAGGTGAATTCCATCCCAGCCAGACCCAGTGCAATCGTTTTCATTCCTATTTCCAGAGGCGTATTTGAACCTGGTGATTTTCACATTGCGGTGTGTTTGCTGTTTGCTGGAGCAAGAAGCGCAGGCTGGGATGTCCGGGTTCCCCAGGGCATGCGGCGAGCGGTCCGTCCTCTGCAGTCACCCCGGCCGTCCCCTGCTTGCCGTGTGTGTGTGGGGAGGATGGAGGTGAAGCCCCGGGTTCCTCTGCTGTACCTTGGCCCCAGCCAGTGGGAGCGGACCAGAGCAGTACACCAGGCTGTCCCTTCGACAGCAAAAATTTGTGGGGTTTTGCAACAACACAAAATGATTACTATAGTCAATGCGGCCTGAATCAGCACCGTTAGGTCATTTCATCATACCTTGCTTGGAGACCCACCAGCGCTTGGCCATACCTGCTTGCTCCTCCTTGATGGAAGGACTCAGTGCGAGGTTGCGGTGGGGAGGCTGGCATTTCCCTCCCCAGTGCAGGGAGAGCTGCATGTTTTTATATATAAAATCTGTTTATTTAGCCAGGCAATTCCAGGGCTGGGCGTGTGGTGCTGGCAGGCGTTAACATCCCCCTCCCCTCCAGCCGCACTCGGGTGCTCGAAGGCTTGCCAGGAGGACGTAGCACTTCGGAGAGCTGACATCCCCTCCGAGCACCACGGCCATGAACAGGACCTTTGTGTCGGCTGGCAACTGGGTTTGCTGTGTGCCCCTCCAGCTCTGCGCCCCGCTTGGCGTGGGCGTACGCCGGCAGATGGGCCGGTGCGGCTGCGCCCGCAGGAGTTGGGTTGGGACCGTGCTGCTCTGCTGCGGCTCCTGCCGTGCCAGCTGAGCCCTAAGAGCCGCCTCTGCTCGCGGCTCCCAGCTGCTCCGGCGGGTTGAGGCCGTCAGCAAAACTGGAGCCAAGGGCTGGAGGGAGCTGTGGAGGCAAACTGTGCGCCCACACCTGGCTCTGCACATGAAGCAGTGGCGGTGGGAGTCTTCATGGCTATGCTGGAGGAGCAGCATGGCCATGAACCTCGGCACACCATCACCCAGTGCACGCTGGTGTGGATCCCACCGCTGCTTCTCCTGCAGCCTGCAGTGGTCAGCCCTCGGTTCGGTGGGTGTAACCTGCTGGGATCCCTGTTCGTCCCCTGCGGAGGCAGAGGGGAGGACGCGGGCTCCGCGTCCCTTCGGTGGTGTTTCCCTGACCCCAAGAGTTGCTGTGCTGCAGGCAGAGGGAACCTGAAACTGATTGCTGGGACACAAG
Source organism: Aptenodytes forsteri (assembly GCF_000699145.1). NCBI lineage: Eukaryota > Metazoa > Chordata > Aves > Sphenisciformes > Spheniscidae > Aptenodytes > Aptenodytes forsteri. Next base: position 1,556,359 of record NW_008796193.1, on the reverse strand, counting down.
GAGGGTTTGCCATTCAGTGCTTCGAAAACTCAGCTCCTGCAGTCCTGGGACGGGCTGTGTTCTAGGAAACACCCATGTTTTTCCGAGCTGTTTGTGTTTGCGGGATCCTGAGACAGTAAACCCTGAGGAGCAAAGAGGAGGATGCAGATAATGCACAGGGAGGGTGTTGCTTGTGAAACTCAGGTTTGGGTCTCAGGGTGCTTTGGAAGCTGGCAGGGCAGAGTGGGAAGGTTGTGATGGATGTCCCCAGCTCTGAGGACCTCCGCGTGTTTCCTACCCCGTGGCAACAGCCACCGCCGTGCACGGAGCAGACTGGACAGAGCTTTTTCCTGCCAGAAGGGGTTTTTTGGGTAATGGGGAGTAGGTGACGGTGGCAGCTGCCGGGTGGGCAGGCTGAGGATGCCTGCCCGTGGTAGTTACCACCTGGTGCCCACCGGGGTCGGCGGGGAGAAGGGACCCGGGGCAGTGCGGGCTGTCTGCAGGCTGACCCGCGGTCAGTCTTGCATGCCCAGCGTAGGTGTGGGGGACAGAGAAATCCCAGTTGGCACCGTGGCATCAGTCGACTGGCCGGCTGCGTGGACCCAGCAGTGTCCTCTGGGACACTGTGGCATGGCTGGGGCGGTGAGCTGGGGAGGGGGCAGCCCCCTGCACCCCAGGGCACCCCCGGGGTTAGCAGTGCAGGAGGACGAGGCTGCTCGGCTCTTCTCTTTCCATAGCAGACTGGGAGGCTGGAGCAGCTCTTGAGCTGCCAGGAGGGTGTGTGAAACCCTAGCCTTGCACCTCCTGCAGCCGTTTAGGGACGGGACAGGGCTGGGCTGGCTTGCACACGCATTTCTGGGGCTTCAGGGCCCCTTCCCGGTGCAGCTGCCTCTGGGCTGGAAGGCTGCTGCCGGCCTTGCTGGCAGCGTGACAGCGTGGGGCTCGGCTCCCCCCGCGCAGCCCCTGCCCTTGCTCTGGCAGCAGACCCAGCGAATGTGCCGGAGCTGTCGGAAAGGGCTTTGGGGTGATGTGTGCGGGGAGGAGGCGGTGGGCTCACCTCCCTTCAGCGTGGCTCGGGAAGGAAATAATAATAGTGGTGATACCGTGAGTGTAGGCTGTGTGCAGCAGGGCTGCATGCCCCTGCTGCCTCCCAGCTCTGCCGGAGAGGAGGAGAAGGGGGGCTGCAACCAAGCCACGCTCTCTGGGCAGCCCCAGGGCATTTGTGTGCAGTGGAGCAGGCGGGTGCCTCTGCTCGGTGACCTGGAAGTGGCTCTGCAGATTCCTCTGGGGTGAGACCCCCGGCCTGGGATGGGGATGGCCGTGACGGGGCTGGGCACCGGTGCGGCACCTCTGCTGATGCAACAACACCCGTACCAATGCAACAGCTCTACCAATGTAACACCCGCACCTCGGTACTGAGGGTGCATAAAACAACTTGAAAGTCTTGGAGGACAGGGAAGGTGACATGAGCTGGATTTTTATGTTAACTAGAGTCTGCTTGCAGATTTGCGCAAGGGTCTGTTGGCACAGTGTCTGAGCACACCGGAGATGCGTGAGGCATATCCTCAGGGCCACCCGTAGGGTCTTTACCTGTGCAGAGAGGGGCTTTCAGCCTGGTGTGGGTGTCCTGACTGAGCTGTAGCTGATCTGAGCCTGTTCTACACCAGCTGCCCCTCAGCAAGGTCGGTCAGTGCCTTCCCACCACCCCATCTGCTCCGGCGGGATTGGGGTCAGGCTGCGGGGGCACCCTGAAGCCCTGGCAGCGGGCGGCGGCGGTGCCGATGGGATGCTGCCGCCTCCACCTAAGGCTGTGTGATGGAAACGTGAATCTTGGACAGGTCTGGGAGCGAGGAGGGGATCACGGGGCGAGCATTCGGGCTGCATCCACGCAGCGCCTGGCTGGGTCTGGAGCAGGGCTGTGGTGCACAGATGGAAGAGTAATTAAGAATAATAAAAGGAAAGAGACTTGGATTCGCTACAGTCTCAGCACATTAATTGTGCTTTGGGGCCCAAATCATAATGGAGTCCTGCTAGAGGGAATCTAGAAGAGAAACCAAACGTCTTGCTCTGTCCAAAGCTGACCATTTAAGAGACCCTTGCCTTCATCTGCTGCCAGGTATTACTTCCAGAGTCTCCCATCTGCCAAAACCCAAGTTCTCATTTGAAATATTTTTAGGGAAGGAAGAAAAACTACGGTGACGCTCTGAATGCTAGCGGTGGGGAGGCAGAGTGTGGTGCACTGGGGACAGCACGTGGCACTGCTTGCTGCTGGAGGTGGAAACATGGGGTTGCTGGGGTTCTCCTCCCCACAGAGGTGTCTGTCCCAGTTGGCTGGCCTGTGTCATTGGGCTGGGACTTGGCATTTCGCTGGTCTCCTGCCCAAGGACTGGGGTGAGTTGTGCCAGCAAGCAGAGGTCCTCCCTGTGCTTCCATGCAGGCTGAGCATCTCTTCTCAATTGACAAGCAATTACATGGTTAATGGTATCAATGTTAAATCCTCATCACTCAGCAGCCTGAGGCTTAATGCTTCATTAAGGCAAAGGCATCTAATAGCTCTCCGGGCTGGGAGAGGCCTTTTCTTTAAGCCTGAGTAGAAGTCATCTGTCCAGAGGCTGCTTTTGCTCTCCTGATCCTACAGCCAAACTGTAAGTCCCTCCAAAATGGAAGGGGGGCAGGAAAATGCTCCCATACGCTCCGCGTTGCTGGGGCTGGCCGGATCAAGCCTTGCTGATGCGACGGAGCTGCACGTTGCAAATGTGGCGTGTGGAGATCACGGCCGTCGTTTGAGACCTGCCATTTCCTATTCCCCTGGGTATCCCCAGCTCCCTGCCTGTCTTCACTCGTCATTTTATAGCTCTGCCTCGTGCTACCGCCCTGCGCCCACCTCTCCCCGAGCTCAGGGCTGCCTCTCGCCTCTCCCTGCAGCCCACTGCTGTGCCTGTGTGTTTAACCTTCTCTTCTGCATTACCATGCATTTATTGATGCTGAATTTCATCCGCCGTTGAGGATCGGTGGTGCCTCCGCTGCTCTTCCGCAAGCGCAGCAGCAAGTATCACAGACGCTTTGGGCTTTCGTCTCGCTGCTCGCCAGGTGCCTCCCGGATTGCGTGTCTCTGCTGGAGTGGTGCTGGCCTCGGGCCTGATCCTGTGGCTTTCTGCTGGTAAATCTTCCACTGTGAAAGCAAGAAACAGCGGGAGGATCAGCTCTCCATCTCTGAGCTTTGCAGTGAAGTGCAACGGAGGAGCCTGCAGTGCCGCCGCCGCAGCACCCTGCCCATGGGTCGGTGGGGACACCCCGGCTGCAGACCCCCGCCTGCCTCCGGACCTGCTTCTCAGCAACACGTCAGTCTGTCCTACGTGTTTATATAAAACTTGCCAGAAGTTGTACTCTTTTAGCCATTTGGATGGGATTTTGACTTTTGGAAGCCTGGCTGGCTGTGTGGAGCATCTTGCTTTGCTTTGGTTTGGCCCATTTTGGATCTATATGGAGCGTGGCAGCGTGTGTCCTTGTTTCAAGAGGCTGCACCGGAGACAATCACCATGGTTTTTGCAAGTGTTTTACCCTTTTAGCTGCCCCTTTTTATGTTCCCTCAAGTAGCTGCTTCATTTTTTTTCATGCAGTTCCCTTTCAAAGCTACTTTCTCCCCTCATCATTATTATGATCAGAACAAGAAGAGGCTTCTTGAACAAAGTCCTGTGTGCGGCGCGGGAGGAAGGATGCTCAGCTGTGTCCCCTTCTCCGTCCCTGTGACTCCAGCTGCCATTCCTCTGTCCTGTTTGGACCTTTAATATTTTTGTCGTATCCGAATGCAACGTCTTTGTAGTTATTTTGGAGGAACTGCTGTCTCCCGTTACTGCTGTGTGCTCTACCTTTGCAGGATCTCCTAGTTCCCCACACTCGAGCCATACTTACTCTGTAGATCGTTTTGATATAATTATTACCTTACAAATAAGACCTTATGAGCTCTCGCAGAAGCTGGTTTTTACAGACTGCTGTGTTTTCCCCTGTCCCGCTGTGTTGCAGCATGAATGGGTGAAGTCTGTTCGAGATAGAGCAACCCATGGCATGGTGCTGGGAAGCTGTTCATGGAACTGCTTCAGGGCCATGAGCTGGGACGTATCGGCTTATTTCATCCCAAAACCAGTGCCTTTGGCCTGGTAGAACTGGGCTTCTGTGCCTTCTGCCGGAGTTAGCTCCCTGAGGTGTTTTTATGCGGAGTTTTTGCTCAGGCCCCTGACTCCGGTTCACGTTGGGAAGAGCTTGTGCAGGCTGTAGGGGGATGTTTCTCCGGTTTCCCAGGCGTTTGCATCGGGATTTGTGCTGACAGTGCTCCTGTCAAAACGCCTGCCAGCGAATCCCAGATGCGTGGATGTACGGCTCCGGCCAGGGAGCTGCTGGCAGGCAGAACCCCGTCGCGGGAGAGGCGATAGCTCAGCAAACATCCCGATGACTTTCTGATTAGTAAAACATTTGCTAGTGTTTCACACGAGAGCCTTGATTACACAGAGGCGTTTGGACGGAGCTGGTGGACTTTGAGCTTGCATCCTGGTGTGATCCAAGCTTGTTTTCCAGCGTAGCCCAGCATCGAGTCCTCATCGAGGCACCCGAGGGTCCTGCGGCTGGAAAGGAAGCACAGAAGAAAAAAGAAAGACCTTGCTCCGTAACCCAGCCTCTTCCCATCACCTCCTCGCCGACACCCAGCGGGGTCTGATGGATTCGTCCCCACTGACCATCAGTCACCCGCCCTCCCCAAGCCCGAGTTTTTGCGGGGCGGAGGCAGGAATTGGGCTGCACAGGCAACCTGAGACCCCGGGGCTGAGTTTTGGCATTGAGGCTCGGGCTAGGTGTTGGCTGTACTGTGCTGGCTGAATCCTGCTTTGCTTCACTGCCTTGTCTCTGTAAAATTATCCCCGTAGCTTCGTGATTCTCCATTGCATCGCCTTTCCTAAGCCCTGCTCGTGCCGTATGCCGTCGCCGTGCTCCTCCCAGGTTTTGTTGCTTCCCTGAGTGAATAAATCCCCGTGCCTGGATTTGGTGGAGCACCGGGATGGTTTGTGTTTGCCCTGGTGGATGGAGGTGCCGGCTTGAGAACCGTCCCCGGTCACCGGGGAGAGCCGGCTGCGTGCCAGAGCCGCCCAGCCCATCACCCATCTCGGCACAGCATCCACCGGGAGCTCGCTGCTGCCGGCGACGAGGGCCCTTTTGGGGCCAGAAACCAGTTTTTCGAGTATGTTTAGCAGAAGCTGCCATTTGGGTGCTTAATCCTGTAATCCTCTGGTTTGGGTTTTTTTTTTCTCTCGTGTCCCCCCCCCGCCTCGAGCTGTCCCCACCGTGGCAGAGGGTTGGCGGGCGTGTGGGTGGGGGTCCTTTCCTGCTTGGTGGCAGCGGGAGACGTGCAGCTCCCTGCGCTCCCGCAGGATCTAAAGGCTTAAAAATCTGTGCCGTCTAAAGCAAAAAGTTAATGTGAATTTAACTGACTTCTGCCCTGCAATTAAAGCCACTCAACCCCATTGGGGCTCTGAGTTTACATTCTTTACTGAGGCACAGGGTGTAATTATATATGTATAATTTAAACTGTGCATATGCATGTGTTCCTATTATACACCAAGGAGCAAAGGAAATTATCCAGGAATTAAAGGGGGAGGAGGGTGCAGGCGCGGAGAATGGCTTGCTTGTGTGGATGTGGCAGCCAGGGGAAGCTGGAAGGATCACATCCTCACCACTGCAAACATCTTTTGAAGGTGCAAAAAACAACAACTCAGTGTATTAAACACTTGCGGTGGGCTCCGGACTGGGGCATGAAGAAGTGGCTGCAGCAGGGGGGTCAGGAGTGAGCTCTCGCATGAGGAGGTGCCGAGGTCCTGCTGGGTCCCTCGGGGTGCCTGGGGACAGCGGGGACCTGCCCAGCAGTGCCCGGGGAGAGCTGGGACATGTCCAGCGGTGCCCTTCCAGCGCCCAGGAACCCTGCCTAACGCTCCCTCTCTTTTCTTGCAGCCACTTCCAACGGGACGCTGGATGGCCTGGAGAACCGGGAAGGAGGGGTCTGCCAGACGCGCTCCATGAAGATTGTCATGAAAGTGGGGCAGGGTGAGTCCTTCTGCGTCCTGAGGTCTCCCATCGCCGAAATGCCCTTGTCCAGCAAAATGTTGGCCCCTGAACCAGGGCCCCTGTCCTGCTGTGGTGGGGTGTTCTGGATTCTGGGGAAACTGAGGCCAGACCAGCTGCTCCCTGGAGCCTGGGAGGCCTCCTGGGTTAGTTCAGCAGAATTTCGTTTTTAGGATCTTCTTTTCTCCCATTTCTCTTTTGCCAACACTTGCACATGTTTGGTGCATTGGGATTAAAATGGAGTAATTGTTCTGCGTAACCTCGTGGTTGGTGTCCCGGTGGGAAGCTAGCTCAGCGCGGGACCCATGAACTGTGCAAGTGCATCGGTGGGGGGGTTGGCACGGACGGTGCCCCTGTGACTTGCCGGGCACCCGAGGAGGGGTTCGAGCTGGGCAGGCATTAGTGCTTGGGCTCAGTGGGGTCCTGGCAGCTCTTAGTGGCGGTGGCCACCACGTTGTGGGGACAACCCAGGCCAATGGTGGCAGCAGGACACGGAGGGTATTGCTGACGGTGGTGCTGTGGCAGAGTGTGCTCTTCTCCTGGAAGAAGCTCCCCAACACCTCCCGTCCCGAGCTGCTGGGTGCCTCTCAGCCCCAACGATGCCCCGGGCTCGTTTTGGCCCCCGACTCGGATGCAGAGCTCCTGGTGGCTGCTTTTCATTATTGTGTTTTCACTTTGGGGCCAATATTTATAATAAACAGAAGAAGCAGTGCTGCAGCCTTGGCAGGCTCCCTTCCCTTCCCGTTCCTCCCACTGCCTGTGCAAGAAACTTGCCCCAGCCCACGCATGGGAGCTCAGAAAACATAAAAGCAGGGGGGATTAGAGTGGGAAGCTGCTTCCCACAAGCCGTGAAGCAGCTCAGCCTTGCTCTGTTGCTCTCGGCAGCTCCCATTGCTCCTGCATCTCCCTTGTGCCCCGTGGGGGGTGGCTGGCTGGGATTTTGGGGGCAGTTGCTCTTTAGGTGGGGGAGTGAGCTGCTGCCGTCCAGGTTGACTCGAGGTTTCTCACAATCCCCTCCTTCTCCTCCCCAGATCCGAACGCAGTGATCCCAGAGCAGTTGACAACAAGTCGGCCGAGCAAGGAGTCCGACAACACCGTGAAAATCATCACACAGAGCCCGCGCAGCAAGGTCCCCGCGGTGGAGGAGCCCGGCAAGCCGGGTGGGTTTTGCTGGGGACACCCCAGGAGAGGGATGGGGGGCTCTGCCTGCCGTCGGGGCCGGAGGTTGGCAGGTAGCTGCTGCCGGCAGAGCAGCTCCAAGCCGGGCTTGTTGCATGGATCCCGGGGATACCAGGCGCTCCGGAGCAGGAATACAGATGGGTTTCCCGTAAGCGTTGTGCCCGTCTCTGCCATCCCCACTGCTCGCAGCATCTCCTCGCCCCAGCCCTGCGCCTTCTGGCCGGGGACCGCTTGGCTCACGCAGACAGCCAGGCTGCGGTGCGGAGCAGCTCGGGTTTGTTTTCCCAGCTCTGGTATGTCCTGGCAGGAGCTTTGCAGGGAAGTGCTGTTTCAGCACTCTCCTCCTCCTCCTCCTCCTCCTCACTGCCCATCTGTTCCTCGCAGTACATCTGAGAGGGCTTGGAGGAGGTTAGGTCCTTGGGTTTTTGAGCTGAGCCAGTGTGAAAGCCCTTTGAAGGTGGTTTCCTGAGTTCCTGACCCTGCTGAGAGAAAAGTGAAATCAGATGAAGTAGGGAAGAGTTGCTCTTTTCTTCTCGCCCGGTATGGCCAGCCAAGCACTCTCCCTTCGGGGGGCTGGGGCTGCCCTGGCCCGGGGGTCAGGAGGAGGCGAGGGGTCAGTAATTGGATATCGTGGGGCTCCAGGTATTAGAGCCCACTTTCACCAGAGTGTCCAGGTCTGTTGTGGAGGGCAGAGTCTCCCGGGGTCTGGTCTGGTCGTTACCCGGACACGAGCAGCGCTCCGGTCCATCGGCCATGGGGGTGGAAAGGGGGAGCAGCAATGCAGGGTGGGGGAGAGGGCACGTGGTCCCTCCTCTGCAGATGTCCAGGGCTCCTGCCTGCCCTGCCCAGAGCCTGCTATGATCCAGGGCTCACCCACCCCGCAGGGTGCGATCCGTGCATGGATGGAGCATGGAACCAGCTGCGTGGAGCCCCTCACAGAGGTGGGGCGCAGGCTGCCCACCAGGCTCTGACACCCCTCTCCCCTTGCCTTGTAGGCTCTGTCAACCAGGATGGCCAGGAGACCCAAGGTCCCAGCGATGGCTTCTTGAGCTCCAAGGTGGCCGTCTTTGCGGCGATTGGTGCCGGCTGCGTCATCTTCATCCTCATCATCATCTTCCTCGTCGTCCTCCTGATCAAGATCCGCAAGCGGCACCGGAAGCACACGCAGCAGCGAGCCGCAGCCTTGTCCCTCAGCACCTTGGCCAGCCCGAAATGCAGCGGGAACGCGGGCTCCGAGCCCAGCGACATCATCATCCCCTTACGGACTACAGAGAACAACTACTGCCCGCACTACGAGAAGGTGAGCGGGGACTACGGGCACCCCGTCTACATTGTCCAGGAGATGCCCCCCCAGAGCCCAGCCAACATTTACTACAAGGTGTGAGGAGCAGCCTGGGCAAGCCGCCGATGCAGGAGCACGGGAGCGCCGAGCGCGGGGGGCAGCTGCCCCCCGGGTCTCCCCACGGGCGGTCTGGCGCCGGGAGGGAGGAAGTGAAACGAACCCCACGGCACGGCGCAGGGAGCGCCAGGGTCCGGCGCCGGAGAGCGGATGGCTCACTCGCGTGCTGATTCTCCCCTTTGTATTTAGTTTTGTAGTTCTCAGCTTTTGTAATCCCGAGACTTGAGGGTGAGCCTTCAGCATCCTCCTCTTCTTCTCCAGACTGTGGCCGGCCGGGGGGTGGGCGCTGTGCCTTTCCGTGCTCGGCTCGGGCCCCGCCATCAAACCCGGAGACTCCACCTCCCCTTTTCGTTTTGGGATTTCTCTGCGTCACCCATACGTCCTTGTGTGAATGCCCGTGCGGCCTGGCGCCGCATCAGCCGGCGCTGGGGCCC
>NW_008796193.1:1546665-1546960 GCF_000699145.1 Aptenodytes forsteri | reverse complement strand
GGGGCAGCCCCTGCTGCTCCCGCCGCTGCCCTTTTAAACTTTTGTGTTCGTAGCTGTTGACTCTTGTTTTAGTCTCTTTATAAAAAGAAAGAAAGAAAGAAAAAAATATATCTATACCATGTCTCAAGCATTCAGTGCGTGAGAGTCCAGGTGCTCCTCCTGCCCCGTGCGGAGCAGCAGCCTTGGCCCGGCAGCTCTTCCCGAGCCCCCGAGGGCGTCCCGCTGCAGCGAAAAGCCTCTGCTGAGGGTTTCCATCGGGCTGGGGCTGAGCCTGCTGGAAGCGAAGCCGGGGGCG
>NW_008796193.1:1544557-1546231 GCF_000699145.1 Aptenodytes forsteri | reverse complement strand
CGCCGAGCTTGGCTTGTTTGGGAGCTGAGCCGAAGGCTTCTCCACCTGCCTGGTTTACCAGAGCGACCCGGTGCCCCTCTGCGGGACCTGCCTTTGGGGACCGGCCCCCAGCAGCGCGTGCCCCCAGCCGTGCTCCTGGTGCAGGAGCATCGCCCACCTGTGCCACCTCCCGGTGGTCCCGCAGCCCGGGCTTGCTCCGCCCTTGCCTTGCCTGCCTCCTGCCCAAAACTGGAAGGGGTTGAGCCTTGGGCTCTTCTGGTGGGATCATTCCCAGCTTCCTCGCCCCGGGAGGACCCGCCAGCACCGTAGCTGATGCCGGCGAGCATGGTGGGGCTGGCGGTGCCCTGCCGCCCGCCTGTCCTCGGGCTGTCCCAGCCTGGGGGCTGGTGGCTGCCCCCTCCTTCCTCGCTTTCTTTTCCTTCCAGAAGTAGCTGCTTTTGCTCAGGGAGCAAGCGTGGGGCGGGCGGTGCTGCTCCACTGGGGCGGCTCGCCGCGCTGCCGGGCGGTGGGTTTGCGGTGGCACGGGGCTGCCTGGCCTGGTTTGTCCTCGCCTGTCCCCAGGGCCCCAAAACCCACGTTAGGAAGTGCCCAAAGAGCGAGAGAGCTGCTCTGCAAAAGTGCCTTGACGAGGAGCGGGCAGGGGCGGCGGGAGGAGCAGAGCAGGGGACGGTGAAACCCGGCGGCTCGGATGCTGCGCTGGGGGTTTGGCTGCGGTCCTGAGCAGGATGGGAGCATCCCTTGGTGTCATGTTGTTTTTGTTGTTTTTTTTTTTTAAAGGCAGGAGAAGAGCAGGCTGCCCCAGCTCTCCTCCCGCCCTCGGCATCCCGCGGTGAGGACGGCTTCCAGGGCCCTAAACCAGCTACCATGCCTGGGGGAGAAGAGCCACAGTGGGTGCTCCCCCCTGCCCGGCCCTTCTCCCCGCTCCCCTGGCCCCCACCACCGCAGCCCCCCACTGTGTAGCACTTTTCAGCCCCCTCTCCTTCACAGCATCCATGCCAGCGCTGCCCGCCCGGGGCTGGTGCTGAAGGGCTGGGAGCCACCCCAGCCGGGACCCCCCATTCCCCGCCGGGGGACGGGGTCTGCTCTCGGAAATGACAGAAAATTGTGTCTTAAAGAAAATCCCCTTTCCCTCACTGGTGCCCTCTTCCACCTGCAAAATCATGACCTGCAGTTCCTGAAGTGAGCAGAGCCCCAGTTGGGCGGTGGTGGCAGCGGTGACGGTGATGGTGGCCATGGAGGATGCTTTATCGACGGGGAGTTTCTCCCCGCAGCCCGGGGAGCAGCGGCTGGCGTGGAGGAGGCAGCTGGGGGATGATTTAGTTTTGGTTCGTTTTTGGAGGGGAAAAGGAAGGAGTCTGTCCATGGGTCGTACCGAAAGCAAACTGACGGCACGGGGGGGCTTCCCACGGTGGCTCTTCCCCTGTGGCGCAGTGGCTGTCCCCAGCCAGGCTGCAGCTCAGCGGCCCCCGTCAGCTCCACTCCTGTTGCTGGGGGCAGCTGAGAAACCTTGTAAATATGTGAAGAAAGGGTGAAATCTGAACTCTTGGTTTTTGCTGAGCACCTCAGTCTGCTGGGTCCTGAAATGGAGTGTGTCCCTTTGGTTCTTTTCATTGAAAGCATTGAAGTTTGGTTGGTTTTTTCTTTTTTTTTTTTTTTTGTCCCCCCCATCCCCCC
>NW_008796193.1:1543066-1544306 GCF_000699145.1 Aptenodytes forsteri | reverse complement strand
AAAAAAAAAAAAAAAAAAAAAAAAAAAAAAAAAAAAAAAAAAAAAGCCCGTGATATAATGCAGGATCTGCTGGGCCCTGAGCAGAGAGCGAGGCCGGGAGCGCCGGCTCTGCCCCCCAGTGCGGTGCAGCGGGGCTGGTCGTGCCCCTTGCCACCGGCACAGCTGATATAATGCAGGATCTGCTGGGCCCTGAGCAGAGAGCGAGGCCGGGAGCGCCGGCTCTGCCCCCCAGTGCGGTGCAGCGGGGCTGGTCGTGCCCCTTGCCACCGGCACAGCCCCGGCACCTGTGGCCGGGGGCGGCCGCTCCCCCCCGAGTGCGGTGCAGCGGGGCTGGTCGGCTCATCCCCAGCGAGTTTCTGGCCGTCCTGGGTCCAGGCAGAGCTTTCAGCCCCGGCCTGAGCACAGGCAAGAGACTTGGTAACACAAGGTGAACTAAAGGAGCATCAATTTAGCTCCTTTTTTGTCTTTAACCAAAAAAACTGGACCTCAGGATGTGTAACTCAATGCAGCATCCTGAGATCCCGATCTGCTTTTCCAGACCCGTGGACCTGCTCCTCTTGCAGATCCCTCTCCCCGACTATCCCTCTTTTCCACTTGCCAACCACAAGAACACCGTAGCCCGTTCTCTGCTTGGTGCCCAGGCCTGGGGTGACTTGCTCCTCTTCAGCAGCGCCAACTTTTTGTACAGGGCAGTGCCAGGGGTCCCTGCCCTCGGGGAGGTGGCCGTGCCCACTGAAGCCATCTCCGGTGTCACCGGCATGCCTGGCACTTCCCCCTGGGCAGCTGGGAGGCAGCTGGGAGCCCCTTGTAGTCCCAGTTGCTCATGGGAGCCGGGCAGTTGCCTGTGAATCTGCATTACATCAGCAGAGGGTGAGGGGGGGCTGCCGCAGCCTCTGCTGCCCTGGGGGGGGGGGGGTGGGGGCGGAGGGGGGGGGGGCAGGGGGGGCTGCCGCAGCCTCTGCTGCCCTGGGGGGGGGGGTTGGAGGCGCTGGAGCAGGGCTGGGCCACCCCCCCCCTCCCTCTCGGCTGCGCCGCGCCACCAGCACACCCGCACCGCGCGCTCCCACATTTCAGAGCTGTGACCACGTCTACATCCCACAGCGTCGCATCCGCACCCTTGCCACGGTCCCGCGTCCCGAGGGGGCGAAGTCCTCGTGTTCTCGGGCGGCCCTGCGTCCGTCGCGCGATCAACCAGCCGCGGGGCTGCTGCCCCCGGCCCCGTGCTCGGCTGCCCTTTCCC
>NW_008796193.1:1536017-1542950 GCF_000699145.1 Aptenodytes forsteri | reverse complement strand
GCGGGATGGGGTCTCCGGCCGAGGGCTGGGAATTGCCGCTGGTGAACAGCAGGAGCGGTTTGGGCACCGCACAGCTCGGCGGTGCGGGGGGATGCCGGGGCTTTGGCCGTGGCACGGAGGGAACGAGGACCCTCTGTGCCAGCACCTCCTCGGGGGGCGGCCGGTCCCCGGGCTGCTGCTGGGGGCATGTCCCAGAGCGGGGCTCGGCAGTCCCACGCTGGTTGATCGTCCTCGGCTGCCGGTGGGGCTGCGTTGGCGTGCGGGGCTCTGGCGGCGCCGGGGTCCTGTCAGCCGCGCTCCCCGGCGCCGCAGACTTTTGTTTCTTCGTGTCATGTTCCTCTTTTTGATTCCTTTCGCCTTCTCCCCAGCTCTCCCGCCCAGTAGCATATCATCGGCATCGGTAACCAGCTCTGTGGCATCTGAACTCCATGGAGCCGTGATGGAACCTGATATATTGTTAAATAAAAGGGTTTTTTTCCTATGGAAACCCGGCTGTCTCCTGTGTGCTTTTTTGCTGCCCCAGGTTGTCTTTTGAAATCGCAGCCTGGTCTGAAGAGATCTGGGACAAGTTAGCTCACACCGTTCATCGCTGGCTTTTCCTGCTGGTGTCAGAGGGAGCTGTTTGGTTTGTTTTGGTGAGCATTAAAAATCGGGGGATTTTTGTCTAATACTTGCAGCATCTCACACGGCCCCGGTGGCTGTGTCCCTGCAGCTGGAGGCTCCTCCGAGGCCACCAGCTCCCCTGAAGCAAACACCTGCCTGCCTCGCTCACGAGAGCAGAGCTGCCTGCCCAGCCGCCGTGCCGGCACGGCCCCCGGGCTCGTGGTGCGCCCGGTAGCCCCCGATCCCCCGGGAGCTTGGGGGGGCTGCTCCTGCACTCGGGAGCAGACAGAGCCTCGCAGGAGCTGTTTGTGGATGGTGCAGGACGGCGATGTTCGTCCCATCTAGTGACTGATACTTATTTCGTCATTCCTCAATGTACCTTCATTTGATAAGTTATTAAAAAGTCATTTTAGGAAATGGGACGGCAATAAATCAACAGATGGTGCTTTAGCCGGCTCCAAAATGGGCTCCACCACAGTCATTGCTCTTGCTCTTTATAACCAGCTTTTATACGGCACTTTGCATTGCTATAAAGTACCACATGACACAATAAATTATGGATGAGAAGTGGGGTGTGGATGGGAAACGCTCAGTGAGTTTGTTCATCCGCGTTGCTCAGCCTGGAGCAAAGGAGTATTTTTGATTTTGCTGGACTTTGGACGCCTCTTTGCTGCGGGGACAGGACGGTTCCCCTGCCCGCTCTGCCTGCTCCCCTGGCGAGTGCAGCCCTGTGGCCATGGCTGATGCCTTGCCCGCGGCTGGCCTCTCCCGGGGGCAGCAGTCCGGCAGCACGGGATAGCGGGATAACATGGAGGCAACTCGGGGAGTCTGGGACGGCTGAAGAAGAAAGGTCCCAGGGAAGGGCAGTGGTGTTACATGTCGTCCCCATTGCTGGTGTGGATCTGGGATGCCAAATGCGGGATGCAGGACATGGGAGGTGGGATGCAGGCTGAGGATGGAGCAGGAAGATGGGGAAGGGGTCGCTTCCCGGCCAGGCTGGACTCAAGATGATGCGGGAGTGTGAGTGCCGGCCACTGAGGTCCTGGGCAGAGGCTGCAGCCTCTGGGTGCTCCCTCCCTGCAGATCCCAGGGGACCGGCACGGCGGCGTGGAGGCCGGGGCACCACGACCTCGCCAGTCTCGAGCCCGGAGCAGGAGGAAGGCTCTTAGCAACCTGCTGGTAGGAATAAGCCTCCTCCACAAACAGAGAAAGGGAAAACCAGGGTGCACCAGGGCGCCCAGAGGAGGGGAGCAAGGCCAGCATCCCTCTAGCTTTACCAGCAGTTGCTCTAGGAGAGGACAGAGGAGGCGAAGCTCTGCCTGCCTGGTGTAAACCCCGTCTGCATCAATCCAGGCTGTCCCATCAGGGGCTGTGGCTGCTGCGTTACGTGTTAACTGCAGGGATGCATGAAGGGATGGGTCGGGTTTATGGGGTCTCAGAGGAAAAACGAGGCCGAGGCAACCGAGAGAGGGTGGAGGATGAACTTCTTGGCCAACGTGCGAGGGGTGAGAGACAAGGTGGACCAAGGAGATCAAACGCAGCAGGCTGGTTCAGAGGTGCTTGGGGCACAGCCCGAGCCGCAGGGACCATGCCAAGACGCCTGTAGTGGCGAGCAGGGGCTGCTTGGGATCGGGGTCAGGGTGGGGGGAGTGGGCCTTTGGGTGTGACAGACGTGCTTATATGTGGTTTGCTGGTTTGAAAATCCTTCTTCTCTGCATGCTTTGATCCCAGTGTGAATTAAATAATGCTTTTAATTTTAAACAGCTTTGCTGGTCCCTGATGCCCAAAGGGTAAAACTGTAAGCGCCAAACTCGCTCGGACCTGCCAGAGAAGGAGAAAAGCACTTTAACAGGTTCCTGTAACCCAGCACCCGGCCGGGGAGCGGGAGCGCTGCAGGTTCCTCCCGGCTCCGGGGCTGCTCTGGGTGGGCCCAGCCAGGGACCCGGCACGGGCCCAGGGACACCCACAGCAGGGCCTGGCGGGGCAGACCCTGTCGGACCGGCGGGATCTCCCCCTGTGCCCCTACCCGTGTGTGTCCCGAGGCTGCTGCGGAGGGGAGGGGGCCCCATGGGGCATGGCTGCAGCAGAGCTGCCATCGTCCCCGTTGCTCGGGGCTTGGGGGAGCCGCCACGCTCCCCTCCTGCTCGCACCCTGATGCAAGGTCCTGCAAAAGCACCCGGGCTGGGAAGGGCTTTGCTTGGGAGCACCCTCGCCCCCGGCTGTGGTGGGGAGAGGACATCGAGCTGTGAGTGCCAGTGCCCACAGGGACACGGGAGCCGAGGGCACGGGAGCGCGTGGTGGCTCTGCTCCCAAGAGCCGGCTGGTGCGAGGGGGATCGGCAGGATCTCGCCCGGGAGCCTCCAGATCTGGAAAGTTCATTAAAGCTGCAAAGCTGCTGCTGACGTCCATCAGGACTGGATAAGTTATTTTAATTATTTAACGTAAAGGAGCTTTCTGTCAAGTTTATTAACTCACCCTTGGCCGGATCCCACACGGGTCTGAAGCAGCTGCCGGGTCAGCGGAGCCGGAGTGTTTGCAACGGCTGGCTGCCTGGTGCCGGAGCCGGCCCGCCGGGCGGCATGGCCAGGGTGGCACCCCACGTGTGCTTGCTCTGCTCCATGGAAGGGGGAGCCTGTATGGGAAGCACCTGTATAACCTGGTTAAATGATGGGAAGCTCAAATGGCCTCGGCGGCAGGTGATCAGGGAAGAACAGATCTGCAGCACTTCCAGCTCCAGTTTGAGATGAGGCTCGACTGGAGATGGGGCATCAGGCCACCCCAGCCGGGCTGCCGCGGGGCTCAGGTTGAGCCCTGGCATGGGGAGCACAGAGCAGGAGCAGCCCGGGCAGGCACAGACCGTGCAGCCCTCGGGATGCCCGGGACACCAGCTGAGGCTGCCGGAGGTGCCGTCGGATGCAGGGCAGATGCATGCTCGGGGCGCAGCTCCCTGCCCTGGGGCTGCAGGATCACCTCATGCCGCACACCCCACAGCATCCCTGTGCTGCAGGGGAGGGTCGGGCTGTTAGGGACGGGGAGATCAGAGCGAAGGCTTCCCAGGCCACCTCTGGCCTCGTAGCCACAGACTCGCATACCAGCGGGTCCATGTAACCTGGCAGCAACCTCCCTGAATGGAAAGCAGACCGCAGAGAGAGACTTGATGCTTTTCAGATGTTTTTACTGTATTCTGATCTCTCCGTTTATGTAGGCGCCTCCCGAGGATCGCCCGGTTTGTCCCGGCGCGCCGGGGGGTGCGAGCAGGGGAGGCAGCAGCACTGGGGGGACTGAACCTGCAGCAGCGGCTCCATGCGCCGGCGCTGTGCCGCTGGCACTGGTGCTTTGCAGGGTGCTCTTGCAACTGCACCCACCCTCCCTGCCGCTCCTCGTCCTTCTATTTCCAGCACTGCCGAGGCATCGCCTCCCCTGGAGCTTCCCTCTCCCCGCAAAGCCCTGAGCAGTGGTTGCTGCTGCACATCCCCGGGATCAGCTGGCCCTGGGAGGCATCGGGACGGAGCCAGAGCACCGGTGCCTTCAGCCCTCTACTCATCCCAGCCTTGGCTGCGTTGCCCTGTGTCCTGACTGCACCAAGGGTAAGCAGGGCAAGGGAGCCCCAGTTCTCATGGCTGCTCTGAGTTCCCTCTCTGTTACCACACCCCGTTGCCCCCCCTTGTCGCAGCCCTTTCCCGGACACAGCCGCCCTTCCTAGCCCGCCCAGCCTCCTCCTCCAGCATTTCCACATCCACTCCAAGGGGAGGATCTGAAAAAAACCCAGCCTGTAAGAGGCTGTATAACAGCAATCCCTCTTAATAAACCTTGGCTGGGCCAGCTGCTGCAACGAGGATTGGGAAGTTTATCCTTGTTTTCCCTGTAGTATATCCAAAATAACTAACAGGTTCCCTTGGTTGAGGCGATGGGCTTTTCCCACAGCCAGGGTTTCTGCGGCATCCACTGACTCGGCTGCACCTGGTTTCCACGCTCGCATGGAGAGGAGCCTGGAAGATCCATTAGGCTGTCGTGGTATGCAACGAGTCCCACGGGCTCCGTAATGAGAGCAATAACGGCAATGCACCGGAGGGCCGTTTGTCACAGGCCCATCGCGCGGGCAGCGGGGACGGTGCCGGGGCGTGCAGGACTGGCGTGCAGGACGGTGGTCCCTGCCCTGGGGCTGGCCGCTGCTGCTGGCTCGCTCTGCACTAGGCGCTGCATGGGAGAGGAGGAGGAGGAGGAGGAGGAGGAGGAGGAGGAGGAGGAGGAGGAGGAGGAGGAGGAGGAGGAGGAGGAGGAGGAGGAGGAGGAGGAGGAGGAGGAGGAGGAGGAGGAGGAGGAGGAGGAGGAGGAGGAGGAGGAGGAGGAGGAGGAGGAGGAGGAGGAGGAGGAGGAGGAGGAGGAGTAGGAGGAGGAGGAGAGTGTGGCTTGGGGTGCCAAGGCAGTGGGTTGGGATCCAGCACTTGCTCTGTGTTTATGTGCAGCAACCAGCAAGCAGCACCGTTCTTTGTGATAGCGAAGCCATCTGTGCCCGAAGGCTGAGCAAACCTGGGACGAGAAAAAGCCCAGCCCAGCCTCGACACAAAGGACCAGCAGTTTTCTGTAGCTGAAACCAGCTGATCTCAAGTGCTTGAAGAAAGGCATCACGTGCTGCCAAGGTTTTTTGTCCGCAGGGAGGCCCGAGGCCAGGGTGACGATTGCAGGCTTGTTCCCCTGGCAGGGCTTCCAGCATCCCGAAACAGCTCTTCCCTGGATGTGTCCCAGCGGGGAGTCTGTGGGCGGGCAGGGGAGAGCCAGCCAGCCGGGGCACACGCAGCCGCGCAGGGGCTCCCGTGCACGATCCCCCTGGGCTGCCAGCAGCTTGGTGGGGCAAGAGGAAAGGGCTGGGCTGCAGGGGCAGCAGGGCTGGGGAAGGCAAAGGACCTTCGGGAGGGTGCTGGAAAGACGGGGAGGGAGGAGGGAGGGAGTTTTCTTCCAGCGGGGTGAGGCCCGGCAAAACAGGGAGCTTTGGGACAAATCCAGTAGTTTTTCATTCCTTAAGAAGAAATGAATACAAGTATTGCTCTACAGCAAACGTAAATTAATTATGTGCAAGGTTTTAATGTTACTGAAACACAACCCTTGGAGAGGGTCCCCCGGCTGCTGGAACAGGGTCTGAAGGAAACACAGAGCTTTTCCTTTTTCTTGTCTTGACGGAGGATGAGAGGTAAATGTGAAATGTCGGCGCTGCGGCCACCCGGGGAGCCGGGGGGGATCCTGCCTCTCAGCCGGCCTCGGGACCCTGCTGGGGGGTTTTACCCCATTTATTTGGTTGCTCTGCACCTCTGCCTGTATAGCAGTGACCTGTCCCTGGGGGCGCAGGGGGATAAGAGCACTGTGACCGCAAGGTGGACATGCCCTGGGGGGGTGACGTGAGCCGTGCACCCATCACTTCATCCCGCCCCATGGAGAGATGTGGGCGAGCCTTTCCTGCCGCCTCCTGCGTCCCCAAGACCAGCACCCAGAGCACAGAGAAGCAATTTGGGCAGAGCCATGACAAAGAGCTGTGCGCTGGGGAGATGCCTGGCAGGTCTCCTGCAGCCCCTGTCCCCATCCCAGCGAGTGCCTCCAGCCTTGGACCCGCACTCCCTGCCCCAGCTGGGAAGGGCCGAGCAAGACTTTGGTTTCAGCCAGGCTTCCCCCACTACTAATTCCTGCAGCCTGGTGTAATCCTCCTGAGTGAGCCCAGCGCCAGGTTCCTGCTGGAAATTGGCTCTTGCTGTGGCTCTGGGGTCTTTGTAAGGTAGCTGAGCCAGAAAGAAAAGAGAGCCGGCGATTCAAAAGGACAGGGGATGGGGAGGCTTTGCTCTCTTCCACCCAGGTCAGGGGGACGGCGACAGGGGACCTCAGGTGGGGACATGGCCCAGCTGGTGACTGGCGTGGGGTGGAAGAAGCCCCGAATCCTGTCGGGGGGCTGGGGTGGGTCCAGCCCTGAGGCGCGGGGCTGGGGATGGGGTACCCAGGGGGTGCCAGCCCTGCCCAGCAGCAGGAGGCAAAGGGCTTCTCTCTGTCCCCGGGACGTGCCCTGGCTGGAGGTGGGCTTCTCCTCCTCTCCTGCAGGGTCTTTGTCCTTCCCCTCTTACAGCAAGGCAAAGCCGCCGCGGCGTGGATGGCGCTGGGGGGAGGGATACAGGGAAAATCTGGGGAGATGAACCGGTGGGTAAAATGGCAGCGTGTCAGCCGGAGCCAGGAGCACAAAGGCAGCTGCCTGCGGGGTTTATTTTCCTTTGCATTAATGAGAGGAAAATGCCAGGAGGCTTCCTGCCGCCCCGGCCGCACGGCACGGGCTGCCCGGGCTGGGCGGGGGGG
>NW_008796193.1:1534597-1535976 GCF_000699145.1 Aptenodytes forsteri | reverse complement strand
CACGGCGGGGGCTGCCCGGGCTGCTGGCAGGTGGTTCGTACCCAGCGCTGCCTGTTGCCCTGCCCGCTGCCCTGCCTGGGGCTCGGCCCTTCAGAGCCGGGGTCTGGCTGCTATCCCCTCGGGACCTGCTGGGGTTTCGCTGTCTGTGGATGTGGGCCCCTCTCCGCGAGCAAAGCCAGAGTCTGGGGCGGAAGGTGAGACTGGCGTTGCTGGTCTCAGATGGGAAAATCTGGGCACAGGCTTCCTCCTGAGAAAGAAGGTGCTGTTTCCCTGGCTGCCCCTGGGATGATGCTCTTGCAAGAGCAGCCATGGTCCTGGTGCTCGGCTGTGGGCACTGGAGCTGGCTGCTGGTGGCCGTGCTTTCCTGTCACCAGACCAGCAGCTCCTGGGCAGTGGTACCCTGCTCTGTGCCTGTGGCATCCCAAAACGCTGATCCTCAGAGCTGCCTGAGCCTGTTGCAGGCCAGTGCTGCATCACCCGCCAACACCGGAGCTTCCCCTTAGGGGAATCTGCCTCGCTGTCTTGGAGCCATGGAGAAATCAGTGGACGAATGCCTGCCGTGGCCCTGGGCACTGATGGGGAGCAGAGGACAGGGCGTGGGGCAGGGCGGTGGAGGAAGGCACGTGGCTTGCTCTCCCAAGAAGAGATGTCTCGGTGCGTGCCAGCGGCAGCCCGGCCGGGGGGTTTCAGCCATTACCTGCGGCAGCCCCGTTTCACCTTTCGTGTGACCTCAGCCGATGCCCAGCTCGCTCCACGTGCCGGTACTGTGCCGGTACTGTGCCAGAGCAGTGGGATCTTGCAAGGACGACAGCTCCCGTCCCTGCATCGCTTTGGATTGGCTCTAAATGAAAAAGCAGCTCCTAAGAAAGATGCATCATGAACTTTGGCATCCTGCTGCTTAATGTAATAAGGTGTCTGCCATCAATTACGTGCTTAACAGGCCAGCCTGGGGAGGAACCTCGAGGAGTGAGTGGCCGGATCACGAAGAGGGCCGAGCTGTAAAGCCGGAGCCGTGCAACGAGGGATGAGGTTTCCCAGGGGATGGATGGGAAGGGCTGAGCTTCATCCCAGCGGGAGAAGGCAGCTCTGGGCAGGCAGAGGGGGGTGTGTGGGTCCTGCTGCTGCCCCCTGGCTCTGCCCGTCCCCTTCCCCATGCCTCCCACTCCCACCTCCCACTGGCGAGGTCCCTCCCACGAACCCACGGCTGCAGCCTTGCCAAAGCCTGACGCCTCTCCTCGCCCTCCCCGGACTTCCAATAATAATCCTGGTGCCTGCTGGGCTTTGCTGCTCTTGGACGCCGGGACTGAGGCTGGAGCGTTCGACACGTAAGGCGATACTCCGTCAACAGCCGCAGCCTGCGCGGCCGAAAAAAAACCCAC
>NW_008796193.1:1531785-1534389 GCF_000699145.1 Aptenodytes forsteri | reverse complement strand
ACGTAAGGCGATACTCCGTCACCAGCCGCAGCCTGCGCGGCCGAACAAAGCCCCACTGTCTGCGGGCCGGCCACGCTCCCCCTGGGCGCGCATCGCCCAGCACGGGGTCAGCAGGAAATTAATCCCAGGCTGGGGTGAAAGGGTTAATGAATGCTGATTTTACAAACATCGCCACTATCCTTCCCCAAACTAATAGAGGGATAATTAACTCTTAATAAAAGGGAAAGAGGAGCCGGGCCATTCTTGGTGGGGATGCCGAAGGGTGCAAAGGGATGGGTGTCCGTGGGGTGTGCAGTGCCTGGGAGCCACGGGGCAGCCGAGGGCTGGGGGGCTCATCCTGCATCGTGATGAAACGTCCAGGCAGTAAGCATCTCACTTGCAGCTCAAGCAAAGGCAGCAAAGCCTGGGGGTCTGGAAGATGGTTTTGTTCCACGTCCTGTGGGATTTATGTGTTGCCAGAGTCAGTTTGGCACCTTCCTGGGCAATCCCAGCTGCTGGAGGTGGGTTTGCAGAAGCAGGACCGCTGCTCAGGCTGAGAGGGGCTGCGGGGCTTTTCTCCCACACAAGTGCAGTTGGGTCATTGGAAACACCATCATTTGGCCGGGGATGGGGCAGGGGGCTCGGCAGCGGCTGAAAAGGCTTTTCAGGAACAGCGGTGAGTTTCCCGGCATCCCCACAGAGCCCAGACATGCCTTGTCTTGGTGAGATGCTCCGACGTTGCCTGCACCCCGTGCTCCTCCTGCTCTTCCCCGCGGCACTGCTGGCTTGCGTGCAAGCCTGGATGTGTGCGTGGCGGGGAGGGCTGGGGCGCGGTGCTGACCTGGCGAATCCTGCCGGGAGAGATTCTCTCCTGAATGGGAGAGAAAGGGCCTTTCAGGCAGCGCAGCCATGCACGCCGCGCGGCTGGGGCCCACAGGGGGTCCCCCGTGCCCTGAGAGGTGCAGGCAGGGAGATGGGTGCTGGCCCGTGCCCCTGCCATCCTGCTGCACCGTGACTGGATGCACAGAGGAGATTTTTGTGAGCCCCAGGGTGAGTAAAATTTGCAGGGCAAGGGAAGACGGAGGCCTGTGACTTGCAGCCGGTTTAGCTCAGCTGCATGCTTTGCAGCATCCCCGGTGCGGGTTAGCCAGGTGCTTTGCAGCATGCCCACCCAGTGCCAAGGGCTGTTCCCGCTGTGGATGGGGTGACCCCGCTCCATCCTGCTGCAGCACCACACCGTGCTGGTGATCGCCTGCCCCTGGCCTCCCCCCAGCTCAGGCAGCGGCACAAAGCCGGTGCTGAAAGCCCATTGCAAAGGCCAGCCAGGCCAGGCATTTCGGTGGGTTGCGGCAGCCTGC
Source organism: Aptenodytes forsteri (assembly GCF_000699145.1). Taxonomy (NCBI): domain Eukaryota; kingdom Metazoa; phylum Chordata; class Aves; order Sphenisciformes; family Spheniscidae; genus Aptenodytes; species Aptenodytes forsteri. The sequence continues at coordinate 1,533,052 of NW_008796193.1, read as the reverse complement.
AGAGCCCGGGTCCCCCCCCGGCGCTGCAGCATCACGCGCTGCGGGTGGGATGCTGGCGGGAGCGAGCAGGCTGTTCGGCCACGTGGGTTTCATCTCGCCGGAGCTCCGGAGCGGGACTGGGCAGCCAGGAGGTGCGAGGTGCCGGGGTGGCGACAGGGGGGCTCTACGGGGCGCTGGCCCTCAACGCTCCCACCATCCGCACCGGCAAAGCAATCCGGTCGGCGAAGCGGCAGGTTTTTAAAGAAATGCTTTTGCTGTATAAATCACATATATTAAAATTTCCCACCAGCCCCCTTTACTGTGTCGCTACCCACCTCCTCACTCAGGGAAGCGCAAGGGGCTCTAAACAGCCGATTTACCGCCCGGCACTGGGGCTCCCTGCCCAGATCCCCCGCCTCGCAGCGTGGACGATGGAAGCGGCTTCGCTGCAGCCGCTTTTGTTTCTAGCAGAGCGGGGTGAAACATTTCCGACGAATGCTTTGCTCGACAAAAATATGCAGTTTTGGACCATCCTAAACTATTCATACATTCTGGGTTCGTGGCCAAAATAATGGATTTTTAAAAATATAAAAATGTCTCACTTTGACATTTTTTAAATAAAATATTTTGGCTTTGCCTTTGGAGTCAAAACTGGGAGATCAGGTTAAGCTATATGGAACATTTTTTTAAAAGATAACTCTCCCTTCCCCAAATAAACTTTGCTTTTTCTTTGGCTGTATTTAATGCGCGTTTGTTTGTTTACCCTCGTGGAGACAACAACGTTTGTTTTTGCGGTGTTTCTTGTTTCCTCCGGGTTGCTTAAAATGATTTGTTTTTTATTATTATTTCGTTGCTGAAGAAACCCCAAATCGGTTGTTTTCACAGTTATTGTTGCAGTGGGTTTTTCTCCCGCGCTGTCCCACGATGGTGCATTACCACCGGGTTTAATCCACCAGCAGGAAAAGGGGTTCGGAGCGTCACTTCCCACGGACGGCTCCTTTTGGGTTGGTCGGTTGCTTTTTGGAGGGTGCTGGGATGTGTCCCCTCTGCGGCAGAGGAGCTCTCAGCCAGCAGCGCTCAGCCCCCCGGTGCGGGGGCCGATGCGGGTCCTGCCCTCACCCCCCGGGGTGGCCGGGGGGCTCGGGGCAAGTGGCGTTTCGCCCCCACCATGTGTGGAACCGCCTGGCTGGGAAAATGCTGTAGCAGCGGCAGAGGCCATGGGGATCCCTCGGGATGCGCCCCACTCTGCCACCGACTCACCCTCTCTCCTTGAGGGGCTCGCCGGTAC
>NW_008796193.1:1529396-1531529 GCF_000699145.1 Aptenodytes forsteri | reverse complement strand
CGGGTGCAGGCAGCGCTGCCTAATGCGTGCTGGCAGCTGCTGCTGCCGGCTCCCCGGGGGGAAGCGGCCACGCGGGCTGACGAGATGTGGCCTGACGGCCCGGCCATGTTATACAATGGGCTGCTGCGGCGGGGAGGCGGGGGACCGGGCGCTGCAGGGACCGGGGCCCCCCTCCATGGACAGCCCCACACAGGTCGTGCCGGGGCCCACGCTGCGTGCATGCTGCATGGCGGGGGGACGCGGGAGGGCTTCCCGCACCCAGGTTGCAAACTGGTGCGCATCGTCCCGGCCGGCTGCTTTGCTTTCTGCTCTCTCCGTGGCGTTTTCCATGTCGCTGAGGTCGCTGAGGATGCTCTGATGGTCACTGGCCTTATGGGCTGGGAGAATCCGAGCCGTGGCTGATGGAGAGGATGGTGGAGGAGGAAGCTCTGCTTGTGCCTGGGTTACACGAGCCCCTTTGCACCAGCTCCTGATGGCTGCCCAGGCCTCGGCCCCACTGGACCAGCACCTCTCTGACACTCCCCAGCATCTCCAGGACGGCTGCATCTCCCGGGACTGGCTCCGCTGGTATGACAGGCGTGAACGCCGCAGCAGTGACATGGCTACGTGCCCTCATTCTTCACAGTGGCCTCTGTGTGCAACTTTTAATTGCTTTTGTGCCGTGGGTGGTGAGCTCGGCTGCCCAGGATTCGCGGCGCCAGCGGGAGCCAGCTCTTCCTTGCTATTGTTAGCACTGACGGCGCGCTGGGTCCCGGCGAGCCCAGGCACCGTCTCCCTCCGCCAGCCGGGATGGTCCGAAGGGCCCCCGGAGCCAGGCGGAGAGCAGCTCCCCAGGTTGGGGTGCCCAGGCACAGGGGGCAGAGATGTCTCTGAGTCATTCCAGGTGCAGGAGAGCATTTACAGCCCTTTCCATCCTCCCTGTCCCCACGTCTGCTCTCCCCCAGCCCCAGGCTGATGGCAGGAGCCGAGCGGGTGATGCAGGGAGCTGAAGCAGTGGGGGAGATGCTCGTGGACAGCTGAAGATCTCTCTCTCGAATGCCTGGTCGGACTTGGCTGAGCTGCAGGCATAAAATATTAATTGGAGGCAGCAGCGCAGCTCTGTCCCGCTGGCCAAGGGACAAGCCATCAGCTGTCAAGGGACGGAAATGGCAGTGGGAAGGGGCTGCACCCCTTGCTGCGGGGATGGCACCGGGTGCTGCGGGCATGGCGAGCCCCCGTGGCTCTCCTCCTCCCCGGCCTCCAAATGTTCGCACCTGGTGTGAGATTGTGGTTTCTTTCCGGGAGGAGCAGAAGGGTCCTGCAGCTCTCAGCATCCTCCTTGGCTGGCAGCTCGGCCACCTGGAAGACAACGGGAGTCAGGCTGGTTTGGAGCGGGTTGGACCCCTTCTCCCCACCCGGTCCATCTTCTTGCACATGCACCGGGGGCCCTGCCTGCAGCCCTGCTGATTCTCCCCTTGGCAGAGGATTCTGGTGGCTGGGGAGGGGGGAGGGTCAGTGCAGGAAGGACACAGCCCTGCCTGCAGCCCTGCTGATTTGGCAGAGGAGGACGTTGCTGTCCCATGTCCCCAGCAGCTTGGGACCTCAACGAGCCTGTGAGCATGGAGACAGCCCCTGCTGACATCCCTTATGTGACATGATGAGCAGGATGCTCCTACACAGACGTCTCATGACACAGTCCCTGTCCGTGCCGTGGGGCTGTCAGTCCTTCTGCCGGTGGGTCCGGCTCCCAGGCTGTGCCTCGAGGACCCGCCACCCCCACGGGGCCCTGAGCCCCCGGGGAGACCCAGCAGCTCCAGCCAGGCGCTTTCATGGCAAATCTCCAAGCTCACCGGGAGCCCGGGGCGAGAGCATGCCACGGCGTGTGGCGAGGAGGCTGAGAGACCTGGAGGAGCCCCTGGAAGACTGTGACAGCTCCTGAGCCCCATGCAGCTTTGTGCTTGGTGTAATTAGTGTTACTGGGGATTTCAACCTCTCCTCCACTCCCCGCTGCTCCACGAAGCGTGTCTGGGCTCTGTGATCCGCAGCTGATGGCTTCCAACTTGCACTTCCTTTTAAGGCTGAGGCAAACAGGTCTTTTATTATTATTTATAGCAGAGAGCTGGGGCCGACCCCCCCCCCCCCCCCTCTCCTCCC
>NW_008796193.1:1527221-1529295 GCF_000699145.1 Aptenodytes forsteri | reverse complement strand
GGGGGAAGGGTTTTTCGGAGCCCCCCCCCCCCCCCCCCCCCCCCCCCCCCCCCCCCCCCCCCCCCCCCAAGGCTGCTCATCTCAGGAAAAGTGGAGCTGCAGCACGCTCTGCGTGTGGCCGCCGAGCTCCTGGCCCTCCGGTCTCGGACAGCTACCTGCAGGGAAAGTGCCATTCCCCATCACAGGGATCATGGGAAATATATTCCCTTTTGGCTTTTTCAAGCTGCAAAAGTGTCACAGTCCTTCCCAGAGCCCGGAGCATAAAAGCTCTGGTGGCAATAATGAACGTGGTACAGCCATGCGCCACTCTATTGCCACCCTCTAACCCTGCCCGCCAGCCGGCACCGGGCATGCTGCTCCCAGGACGGATGGCGCCGGAGCAGGGTGCCGGCATGTGTCCCTCCCCAGCTGCAGGTGGGCTGCAGCCCGGTACCCTCAGGGCAGGACAGACACAGGCAAATCACAGGAGAAGAAGCACAGAGCTGGGAGAGAGAGACCGTGTGGCTGCAGGGAGCGAGTCCCTGCTCCCCCAGTGCTTTTGGGGGCAGGAGAGGGGGTTTCAGCTAAGATGCTGCCTCGGTCGTGGGGCAGCTGAGCTCAGGGTTCGGGTGCTGCTGGCCCTGGGTGACGGCCTGCCTGCCTGGCATCACCGAAGCTGAATAGCAGGAGCTAATTTGACCTGGAAATCATTAAGAGGCACTGCCAGGCACCCCGCTGGGGAGAGCCCCACGTTCCTCGCAGCCCCCATCCTGTCCTGCAATTCTGCGTAGCAGCTTTTGTCCGAGCTGCACCGAGCTTCCCAAGGTGGCGTGGGCTCCCAGCGGCGCGAGTCACAGCGAGCAAATGAAACCTTCCTGTCCGCAGGCCCATCGCAGATGATGGCGCACGGGGCGGGAGAGAACAGGGAAAGATCTGCTGAGAACAGAAAAGAGAGCAGAGGAAGCACAGGGAGCTCTTCCTCTCTGGAGGCAAGGTTGCGGAGGAGCAGGGTCTCACAGAGCAGAGGTGGGGGAGGACAGGGAGGGTCGCCCCTGAATCTCCCTCAGCCCTGGCAGGGAGGTTTCTCCCTCAGTTGCACGCAGGGGGTGGGAGGCAGTGGGGCCCCCCTGCCCAGGGGATGCTGGTGGTCACCCGGTGAGGACCGTGCCCAGCGGAGGGGCTGTCGGCAGATGCTTGGACCAAGCTCGACACCTGCCTCCGTGCCTGTCCTTGCGGTAGCTCCCATCTGTTCTGGCCTGGCCCTTGGCTGCCGTGTGAAGGAATGTTAATAAGTGCCGAAACGAGAGAATAAAAATATAATTGTTCCCCTCTCTAGTGCATGTCGGCTGCTGAGTTGATGTAAGGGCTTCTTTGTGCTGAGTCGGGAGCAACACGAGCTCTGCTGTCCTCTGCACTTGGAGCCGCTTTGCCTGGTAATTGCAGGTGTATCGCGCTCGCCGGCTCTCCGGAGATGGTAATTGGAAACACTTGCAGGGACTGCGGCAGGGAGGGCGCCGGGCCGCTCTGTGCTCCGGGAGCACCGGCGCATTCGCCACCGCTCTCCGCTCGCGCCGCTTGCCGCTGGGGAAGCTCCAATTCACGCCCTGCGGACGGGAGCAGAAACCTGTGCTGCTTGCAGACCCGGCTGCTTCCCTGTGCTTATTTACACCTGAGCGTGGAAGGTTTTTATTCGTGCCATCTTTAATTTGCACAAATCAGGAAAATAATGAAATAAAGGAAGCAAAGCCCACAGGTGGATTTGTGGGAGGTCTCGCGTTGCCCAGGTGCACCGTGCTGTGCTGCATGGCAGCACCCTGTCCCCGTGCCCAAAGCAGTGCCATGGCTCCTGGGTGGGAGCGGTGCCGGAGCAGGAGGTGTGAAGCCAGTGGCGGCCCCAGCTCTCTCCAGAGCCCTGCCACCAATTCAGTCCTCAAAAATGGGTCCCGGCGTCCTTGTCCTGCTTCCCTCGCTCAAAGCCAGCCGAGATCTGTGTCTCCCCATCCTCCTCCTGCCCCGTCTCCGCAGTGGGTGCCGGCAGCAGGCAGCTCTCCCCGGAGGGAGGGCAGCTCTGGCCACACTGCGCTGCGCCTCCTCT
>NW_008796193.1:1491400-1526865 GCF_000699145.1 Aptenodytes forsteri | reverse complement strand
CCCCGGGGGGGGGGGAAGCTCTGGCCACACTGCGCTGCGCCTGCTCTGCCCCTTCTCCCGGGAGCTCGGTGCTGCTGCGGTGCCTCTTGCACCCGGCTGCAAATTCGGCTCTGTTCCAGGCAGCACGAGCCTCTGCTGGGGCTGGGGGCTGTGATTTACCATCGCTTAATCGACACGAGCAGTGCTACCCTCACCCCCTTCCCTGCAGCTGCTTTAATGACCTACTTTTAATCCGGGGACTGGGATACATTAGAGGCAGAAAAGGCCTGGGAGAGGTTTTGTTTGGCCTTTCTGTTTTTTTTTTTTCCAGCTTGGGCAGTGCATCTGGGAGCCCCCTTCGCTCTCGGGGACTCTTTAAACTCTGCTCTTTGAAAGACTCCCCCAGAACAGCTTCTCTCCCGCTCTCTTTACTGCTGTGATTAAGCTCCTCTCCCCACCCCTGTATCAAATCCAGCTGCAGAGCTGAAGAGATTCTTGGCAGGAGACTGAAGACAGAAACAATACTTCAAGTGGAGAAGGGGGGCCGAGGGCCAGAGCTCTTCCTAAAGCCCTGGAGAGCTGTGGGGCTTCATTAAGGGTTTTTTTTGCAGCCTGTGGTCAGAAAATCCTTCAACTTTGTAGCTATAAAAAGTAAATTTCTATCATCTGTTTTGCCCAAGCAAATTAACATGAACATTTCACGGCTGGCGCCTTGGCTGTATTGATCTGTGGATCACCTGAATGATGTGGACCCGCTCCTGCAGCACGCTCGCTGCCGGCGTGCCCGGCCAGCGCTCGTCCCTGGGGACCTCCGGCTGCCCTGGCTTGGTCCCCACTGGGCTCTGCCAGGCAGGATGCTTGGCATGAGAAAACACTTTGAGTGGGGTCTCAGCAGAGCTGGGCAGAGGGTGGGAGGTGGGGGGAGCGTGCTGAGCACCCACTGAGGACGCGGTGCCCCCTGCACTAGTCTCTGCTGTATTCCCCAGGGATTTGCTCCATGCACACCTCTGCTGCTAAACGCCCCTGGGATGCTGAAGGCACCCGAGGACCCAGGGGATGCTCTGGTTTGGGGGAGCAAGGGTTCCCCCGGCTGCTGAGGTGAGGTCCTTACCCATGTGCTAGGCTCTGCTGAGGGCTCCTACACAGGGAGCAGTGGCTCGGGTGGCTGCAGGGTGCCAAGGGATGGGTGACACGCTCGGCACATCACGGCAAGGAGAAGCCTTGGGCTGCTTGGGGAGATGATGCCTGCAGGTGTCTTCCAGGCCTCGGGGCTGCAAATGGGAAGTCATTAGTAGTTGGGTGGGGGGGTAATTAAAAGCCATCAGTAGGCTTAGCAGGAAGGAAGAGGCGCAGATCCCCACCAGTGGCTGCCCATCATTGCGAGACCCGGCTGGAGACGGAAGGAGTGGCCGGCTGCCGCACCGTGCAGCGAGCTGTGCGGCTCCTTGGTGGGATGCGCGGCTGCCAAAAAGCCCAGGATCAAAAGGTAACTGAACAACGTCATGCAAGATAAAATCCAGGAAGGTTTATAACTACAGTGATACAAATATTGGCCAGCCTAGCAGGACAGCAAGTCCTTCTCGAGGTGCCCATGTATTCGTGCTAAGACCCTTTCTGGCCGCAGAAGGGCTTCCTATGGGACTGGAGGGAAGGGGAGCCGGGGAGTGAAGATCAGGGGCATCTGCAGCCTGTTTCGGAGGTGAGGCTGCCTCGGGCAAGAGGCAAGAGCAGACCCAGTGCAGGAATGAATGTGAGAAAAGCAGACTTTGCTCTGGGTGGGGAATCACCGAGGGATTAAAGGTTTAATAAGATCAGAGGGACAAAGCAATAATTAGCCTAAATTATGCTGTAATTTAGGAAATTAAAAACAAAGCCTCTAATGTCAGAGTAATAACTATGCCGGCAAACAAGGGGACGAGATAAAGAGCAAAGGGGGACGTGACAACTTGGGGTGAGGAAATCAGAGGAGCGGCTGCCGCTCAGACCTGGGAGGGGCAATGGAGGAGCAACAGGAGGGAGGAAAGCGCTGCTCGGCCGGGGGGCTCAGCTCTGGGCCCCCCTCGGCGGCGTGCTGGGTGTGCAGGCTGGGGCAGGCGCATGGGTGCAGCCCTCGCTTTTGCCCCCTTGCCTGCAAGGAGAGGGCGTCTCGCGGGCGGTGGGGCTGCAGCTCACCCCCGGGTCCTGGTGGGAGGCTGCTGTGAGCAGGAGGGGGCCGGCACTGTTTTCGGGGCTGCCAGCACCCTGGGGCTTGGACCCCAGTGCTGCATTTCTTCTCCCCACTTCCATCAGCTGGGCACGTGTCCCTTCTGCACCCTTGTCTTGGGGGGTCTGCTGGCCACCGAAAGCCCCCCTCTGTGCCTGGGAAGCCCAACCCTTGCCCCGCCGCCAGCAGCACCCTGGGGCTTGGACCCCAGTGCTGCATTTCTTCTCCCCTCTTCCATCAGCTGGGCACGTGTCCCTTCTGCACCCTTGTCTTGGGGGGTCTGCTGGCCACAAAGCCCCCCCCTCTGTGCCTGGGAAGCCCGTGTTTGCCGAGGTCCAGCACCAAGGGCTGCCCGGGGCCGCCGCAGGACCCCCACTCCCCCCGCACACCGAGGCGGGGAGCTGGGGAAGCCGCCCCTGGCTGGGAGCAGCATTTTCACTGGTACTCAAGAATTTGCCTGGAGAGACAATCAGCTCAGACCCCAAGACTTAGCTCATTACAATAACATCAAGATTAAATGGGATATAGAAACAGCTGTCCTAAAGCTCCTTAAAAGATCTGAACAGATGTAACAAAAATAGATTTACATTTAATTTATTAAGTTTTTCCTCCCTTAACGTTTAGATCATCTGGGTTTTTTAGTAGTGTTTTATCTCTGCCTGGGCCTCTCCAGCTACTGCTGTCTCCCCTCTTAACCCGAGACCCTCATTCTGCAACACAGTCACGAGGAAAAGACCCATTTCAGGGGACTGGGGGACACTGAACTGGCTGTTTTGGGTACGTTCGCATTTAGATTGGATGCCCAGTTGTAAATGAGATAAATATGAAGAGAAGAACTAGGGCAGCGTGATGCTCAGAGCAGCTTTGGACTTGACCTTGCTCAGACTGGCCTGCTGAAGGCAGTTGCCTGTGGCTGAAATAGCTGATTTCAAGCTCTGTTTCTACCATATCTGCCGTGAGACGGGAGTTCAAAAGAGAGTGGTTTGTTCAGCCCTACCAAACGGAGGCTGAGAGAGGACATAATGACTCTTCATAAATGTATTTGGGGGAGCAAACGCCAAGGAGGGAGACAAACCATTTACCTTAAGTGACAGTATCAGCACAAGATCAAATGGTTGTAAATCAGTCATTAATTAATTTAGGCTGGAAATCAGGAAAAGATTTCTGACCAGGTGAGGGGTGAAAGTCTGGAGCAGTCTCTGGGGAGGGGGACGTGCTGGCTGGGGACCAGGACCCTGGCTGGATCCGGGAGGGAGCTCGGAGGGTTTATGGAGGAGTTTGTGCAGCTGAACATGAAGCCCACCAAATATGGGGAAGTTTAACAGGAATTTGAGTGTCTGATCTGTCAGATTGAAGGATCTGGCAATTTGCTGTTTGTGTGAATTACATTTTTGTTGTATCAACCCCACACTCCACCCGTGGTAGCCGTGCATGGACCTCTGGCCATCTGGGGCTGGAGCTGGGGTTTGCTGTCTGCATGGGGCAGGCTGGCTTTTGGGCTCTCGCTGTGTAGGACTGCAGCCACAGGAGCCTGTGCCAGGAGAGATGCCCAGGTCTGCCCAGGGAGCTGAGCCCAGCATCGCCGGCAGGATGCAACCCCGGGGTCCAGACTCGTGCAAACAGCCTCGCTGTGCAGCGTGGGAAAATCTCCTACCCTGCCTCCCTTCAGCAACGGATGAAGGATGGGGCATGCGAAGAACATTTTGAGATTCTCAGGGGGGACGGTGTCAAGGTGAAGCCAGATGCTATTTTTAAATAGTATTTCCCCTCTAGTCACCTTCAGTGTGCTGTTGCTGCTGGGGCGCCCGCACCACGCAGCGTCTTGCAGAACTCACAGGTGTCAATAAACTCATCCTGCCCTGCAAAAGCCCAGTCTGAGGGTGGTTGAGAAGCAAAGAATTCAGCTGGGCCCTCGCCGAGCTTGATCCCCCCGACCTCCGCACAGCAGCGGGCGCTTGGCTGTCAATCTGAGCGCGGCCGGGCAGGGAGGCTGGGCAGGAGCTGTGCACCAGTCCTCTCGCTTCTCTGAAACACTGCTTCCCTCCTCAGGAGGTGTTGCAGGGAATGTCGCCCGCAGCCCTCGGCCATGGGGTGCGGAGCATCAGCGTGCCTGGGCAGTCAGCGCTGGCTGTGGGCTCCTGGGTTCCCCTTTTGCTCTCCCAGGGCCCCCGGCGACGCTCCCCGTCCCTCCCTGTGCCCGGCCGTCCTCTCGCCCAGCCCATGCTTCTGCTGCAGAGCAGGATGTTTTCGTTTTCCTTTGAATTCTCATGTTTGTGTTTTGATACTGTTTGTAGCTTGCTGGTTGCTGGTATTTCTACAGGTGCATGACCTGTGTTTACTAGGATGCTGTTTTGGACCTAAGGTGCCAGAGGGCTCAGGCATAGGGAACCCGCAGGATAACGTCTGTTAGAGCCTCTCCTGCTTTCCCTTTCCTTCACTACCTAGGCTGCATTTTCCCCTTTCTTTTCTTTGTCTCTCCTTCCCCCTTCCCCTTGCTCTCCAGCCTTTTTCCTTATCTGTACTTTCACTTCCCCCCTTGAGGAGGTAATTTTGCTCAGATGTCCTATGCATCCATCACAGGCACAGCCGTTCTCCCGGGCCCTTCGGTGGGACTCCGCTTTTGCTGGAGGATCTGCCGAGTAAATTGCTTGGATGGGAAATGAGCACCTGGGCTCATTACGACTGAGTCCGGGAGACAGTAATTATCTGCCTGCGAGGGAACGGGGTGTAGGACGTGCCAGGAGAGCGGCACCAGCTGATGGGCTCCGGCGATATCAACAGCCAGGCAGCACGGAGCGGGTACCTGTGCCGGTGACCGAGGATGCTCGCAGGGATGGATGCAGGCTTCATGACAGGCCAGCGCAGAGCGAGACCGCAAGGGACTGGCAAAGGAGAAAATTCACCACCTGAGGCAGGGGCCGGACCTGTATCCCGGCATGCTGAATCCTTGCAGCCTGTGCTGGGAGGACAGTCGGGATTTTCAGCAGCCCCAGCACAAAGCCCTGCAGAAAGGAGGTTTTCCAGCTTGCAGAGCCCTGGGGTGGGTTATCTGCCCTGTCTCTCCCCTGGTTCTTTCCTTGTGCCTCCCAAGCAGCTTTTCTCAGCCCCCGGAGAGGAGGATGGTTGGGACACGCTGCCCAGCCTGGGGCACTGCCTGGACACAGGCTTTTGTCCTTCCTGGTCCTGCGGCTGGCCATGGGGAAACAGGAGGAGGTTATCATCTCTCGTGGTTGTTATCAAATGACAAGCTTTTCTGCTGAGCATTTCTTTCTCTCCTTGATGACGGCTGCTAAAAGGCTGCCAGGCCGGGGCGGTGGCTGCTCGCCCTCTCCTGCTCCTTTATGAAAGATTTCAGGAGCATCTTCTGCAGCTGGGATCGTCTGGAGCCGACCCTCCACTGCTCTGGCTGGGGAAAGGAGCAGCACAATGCACTGTCAGGACGGCTCGGGGCCAGCTCCCCCCCACCCCGGACAGGTTTTAGCCCAATTTCCAGCCCCTCTGCCATAGACACCATCTGCCAAGCCCACCCCGGCGTGTCTCACAGTCCCCGCTCAGCCTCCGGTCCCTCATCCTCTCCAAGCACAGACTCGCCACTGTTATTGGAGCCCGGTTTCCCAGAGCTGCCGGGCACACGCCGCACGCTCAGTGTGTGCATGAGCATCCATCTGTCCCCCGGTAATAACTTTGAGTCCACTGGCTAATTTTAACCAAATCTGACAGGTCTCTCGAGCACGTCATTCCAGCAAGTTTCCAGCCAGACGGATTCACAATAGCAAGGCAGCTACCCGACGGGAAGCTCCAGTGCCCAGGTCCAGGGAAATGCTGTGAGGGGTTTGGGGCTAGAGTTGCTTTTTCAAGGCAGGTGAATACCGGAGCAGCAGAGTCCAGTGATTTTCACCAAAGGAGGAATCTCTACAGTTTTCCTACAGCAAATAGTGTTGTGCAGGGGACAGTGTCCCCCATCTCTTTGGTGGGAGAAATCAAGGAGCTGGCGGATGGAAGTGAAGCGGTAACTCCTTAGCTGGTTGGTGGGAGTATGGGGAAGCCTTTCGGGCAGCAGTGCCACGTTAAAGCTCTTCTGCAGATGCTGTGTGTCAAAGCCGCCCAGCAGAGTTCATTGTCTCCATCCCAGCCTTGGGGACGGTGGGTTTGGCACATGGACATGGGGCTCAGAACCTGGCAGTGCAAGTAGAGGAAAGGTGCTGTGCAGAGACAGACCCCCCTACGCTCCATGGCCGGGCTGTGCCAGGGCCCCCTGTGGGGCAGGAACTTAAAAGGGGTCTTTGGATAAAGACAAAGGGTCTCAGCTTTCCCGCAGACCCCTGCCCTCCCCACTTTCCCAGCCCCCTGCCCGTCTGTCAGCTCCTCTCCCCCAGCCAAGGCATTCTTCAGCACCAGCCTATTCCTCGGTGATGAAACGGCCACTCAGCTGCTGCCGGGCGAGAGACAGTGACCTTGTGTCTCCCCTCTCAGTCTCCTGAAACAGCAGCTGAAAGATGGGGACAAGGTCAGTGACTCCTGCCGGCAGGTTTATTGCCGAGGAGGGGTGAGAGCTTGTCTCCAGGCTTAGCTGTCAGTGCTGGCGGGGCTGCTCCCTGAGATGCTACAAGAGCACGCAGAAGAGCGCCTGGACCACCCCAGCTTGTGGGCTGCTGGTAGGACAAGGGGGAGCAGTGTTTCATTGCAAGATGATGGGGCTGGTTTGGGATGGAGGGCTGGATAAGTGTTTACTCCCCTCTGCCCCTCCATCTTTCCATGCTTTCCTCCACCCTCGATGGCTGCTGCCACGCTCGTAGTGGTAGGGCCATGGGGGACCTGTCAGAGAGGTGGGACACCATGGCAATGGCAGGTAGCATCCATCGCCTGCCTTCAGGTTGATGTGGGCTTTGTGGGGTAGTGCGGTAGGTACAGCAAGGTCTGTAACCCACCCCTGTGGGTCTGTCCCCATCCCTCTCCCTCTTCCTTTGCCTCCCTTCGCATTACATCAAAATGATCTCAGTCCTTCCTCCCCCATGGGCACGCGCCGTGTCTGCAGCGCGATGGCTGCGGTGGATGATCTCGCCAGCCTTTACATGTGAAGTAGGAACTGGGTCAGCCGTGCCGCGATGGGAGCCGGGGCGGTGGAGCTGGCGCTCGCGGGCACCGGCTGGTGATTCAGAGGGTGGCGGTTGCTTCTGCTGAGCCAGGTCTGATTCAGCGGTGCCAGGGGTGCTGCGCTGCTGCAGGCCCGGTCTTTTGGCCATTCCCTTTTTGTTGGAAACAAAGGTTTGTTTTTTTTTTTTCCCGGCAATTGTACCCATTTAAAGCAAACTGGTTGCTTTCATGTTAGAGAGGGAGTGTGAATCCCAGTGGGGCAGCCAGGCATCCAGTGCATCCCCTGCAAGTACAGGGCAGCTCCCCGTGCCGGTGCTGCATCCTGCCGAGCCCAGAGCATCGCCCGTCTCCCTGGGGAGCAGGCATTGCACGAGGCCCCGGGCAGAGCAAAGGTCCGGTCCTTGCAGCGATGCTCTCTCTGGCCACCGCGCGCCCTCCACATATCATGGCCCAGGAATGTCCCCTGCGGGACCTCCCTTTCCTGGCCAGGTCTGTCACCCACGGCCAGATATGGACATCTCCATGACGGGGCCTCGGGGACGAATACCCTGTTTGCAATAAAATCCTGCTTCAAAGAGTTACCACAACTCCCGCGATAAAAAAAGAACTCGACTCTAAGAGTTTTAAATCCATCACCAGGAGATTAAATTCTAAAGGGATTTTAGCTTTCAATATAAACAGCAGATTCTTAAGTACCTCTTCATTTTCTGCGTTTGGGAAAGACACAGAAAGGCCTAAAATCCTCCCAAATCCCTTAGCATTATTGCAGCCCTGAGCAGAGATGGGCCAGGCGTTGGGCGATGGTCTTGCGCCTGCGGCAGGGTGCTCCCCGGGGAGCTGGTTCATGACTGCACTTGAGGCCGCGATGACGGGGTTGCGTTTCCTGACTAGCCGCATCGGGAACAGGAGAACTGGAAGGTCCCCAGCTCCCTCCAGGCAAAGACACATCAGAAATACCAGGAGTATTACGGCTGCGTCGGGGAGCTGCCTGTCTGGAGCGGGGGAGAGGGGAAAAGTGTGGGGAAAGCTGCTGGTGAGGAGGGACCGAGGATGCAGTGGCCAGTGTGGAGCATCCTGGGGGGCAAGGGAGGTGTGGGGCAGCTGCCCCCCCGGGTGGGAAGGTGTGGGGCGCCACGTGCCCCCGATGATCTGGCTGGAAATTTCCCATGAGCTGTGCACATCCCAGACGAGGCCGGCATGACGATGCCTTGACGAGACACCAGCCTGCAGTCAAATTCCTGCTCAGGCTCTTTGTCTTCACCTGGGTGCGGACCCAGTCGGAAACCAAGCCACCGGGCGTGTCGGCATCCTGCTGTCTGCGGGTGCCTTCCACCGCCCCGCTTTCATCTCCTCCACCCCCAGCTACGCTCTCATGGCCGGTGGTTGGTGGGTTGATGGGCTCAACACCTCCCGTCGCAGCCTTGGAGGAGGGGAGATGCCAGACATTCCCCCCCGGGCCAAGGTGAGCTCTGCCGTCTCGCATCGCCTGAGTCACCCCGGGCTCACCGCGCTGCCGGCCCCGGGACTGGCAGCAAGGAGGGCAGAGCTGGCACCGCCACCACGGCCGGCACTGGGAGGGGAGATGCCAGATGCCAGACATTCCCCCCCGGTGAGCTCTGCCGTCTCGCATCGCCTGAGTCACCCCGGGCTCACCGCGCTGCCGGCCCCGGGACTGGCAGCAAGGAGGGCAGAGCTGGCACCGCCACCACGGCCCACTGGCACCCCCCGTCCGCTCCTGCCGATGGGGAAGTGGCAGGCAGCGGGAAACGAGGGCTGTGGTCCTGTGCCTGGGCGATGGCAGAGGTTTCCTCCCTGGCCACCGGTTCTCTCAGTTCCTCTTCTGGTTTCTCAGAAGTGTCCCTGTTGAATTTATTATTTTTTTTACAAAATTTTTTTTACAAGTTTTTTTTTTTGCAAAACTTAAAACTAATAATAAAACTGCAGCAGCTCCCCCCCAGGCGGACCCATGGTGCCCATCTCACCTTGTGTGGCCAAGGCTCTCCTTGTCCATATTTTGGATGCTCCAGCGGTCCCCTGGCAGCAGAAGCCAGTGCGGACGCTCAGGGCGTTCCCTTGAATTTCAGGGGGGTGGGGGACTTCTGGTCTCCTCACTCATCTTTGCCTGCCAAAAGCCACCGCTGCTGCCCCGCTGCCTTGCTGCGTGCTAGAACTACCCGCAGCACTGGGACTCACAGACACCGAGGGGTTAACGGAAATGCTGCTTTGAAGGTGATTTTTATTAAAAAAAAACCCAAACAAAGCAATGTATTTCTGTATGAAAATAACCCAACCAATGAAAGAAGAACCACCTGAACGCTAAAAGCTTGCTCTGAACTTTTTTTCTCCCCCGAGTATCTTGTTCTGCATATTTGTCATGAACCCAGCCACAAAGAAGAACTGTTGGGTCATGTAAAATCCTGCACCAGTGGCCAGAGCCCAAGTCAGAGATGCCCCTGAGCGACGTTACCCCAGACGCCTCGGCTTCCCGGGGCACGTCCCAGGCTGGACCCGCCTCGCAGTTTCGCCTGATCCCAGAGCTGCTTGGAGGGATGGGGAGCGGGCTGGAGGAGCTGGACCCCACGGCTCATTGCTCCTTCGACCTCCTGGCCAGTGGGCGAGCGGGACCTGTCCGTGGAGGTGATGAAAAGGCTCCTTCTTATGGAGAACTGAACTTAACGCAGGTGGAATGGGGATTTGCAATTGAAGTTGGGTCCTTGGCCATCCTGCTCGTGGGAAGATGGAACCCCATCCTCCCTCCAGCGCGCTCAGGCTGCTGGGTGAACCCAGGCTCTGGTCCCTTTGTGTTGCTTCAGGGGCGAAGCGGGGCTGAAGCGGCAATCCTGAGGCTGGAAGCAACAAAAATAGCAACTGGATGTCATGGAAGCTGTTTGCAATCAGCCCGCGCGCTGGAGTCGATGCACATGAAACGTATTTTGAGCAATTATGAAGAGCGAACAAATTAGTAAAGAATCAGAGTCTGTTCATGAACAATTCACAAGCATGAAGAAAGAAAAAAGGGCGAAATGCTTTGAATAAGTTGTTTGCTATAAATAGTTTGCCCAGTTCGAAGAGCGAGTGACAAACACAGTCAAGGGAAAGCAAGGATAATACATCACAAAATGTACTTTGTTCATTTATTTGACAAGTGTAGCTAAGTTTTAATTATTTATGATTATACTTCATAATGTGCTAGCACATGTTCTGAAGAATATTTTAGTCTTAGTAATCTGAGACCTCGCTCCAGCACTGTCCGGGCTATTAAATCCCCGCGGCTCAGCGGGGAGCGGAGGACCTTCCACGCATGTGGAGCCTGGAGCGTGGGAATTAGTGAGGAGCAGATAAAGTCCCACTGTGTTTGTAACCCAGGTAAGGAACCGCATTGTTTGAAAATACCAAATTGTGAACCTGACAATATGCCTTTAATCTTTGTCACTTCACATGCCAAATCCCAGAAGTGCTGAATTATTAAGTCTAAAGTTCCAAAATAAACTCTCACTCAGAAGATTATTTCCATATCATTTGAAATTTCCTGCTCTAATAACTCCTGCGCTCGGTCTGTCTCTTGCCCTAATCCTGTTTCGAAAGGCTGA
Organism: Aptenodytes forsteri; assembly: GCF_000699145.1. Lineage (NCBI taxonomy): Eukaryota > Metazoa > Chordata > Aves > Sphenisciformes > Spheniscidae > Aptenodytes > Aptenodytes forsteri. The sequence continues at coordinate 1,515,999 of NW_008796193.1, read as the reverse complement.
GCCCAGCCCTGGGCTGGAGCAGAGCCCCTGGGGTGGGCTCACCTTCCCCTTCCCTCCCCAGATAAACCTCCATCCCCCAAACTGCTGACGGCTTAATTATTGCATGGGATAATTAGCACGAGGAACCAGACTGAGTCCTCTCCAAACTCATTTCACTGAGGAAATCAATCTGATCCCTCCCAAAGGGCTCCGCTGCCAAACTTAATTCCAAATAATTTAACAGAAAAGTTCCTTAATGTTTCAAAGGGGTAAATGCAATGAGGCGGTGACTGGCCCATGGCACTTTGCAGACGCCGCTGGCTGGACGCCTGCGCCCACCTGGGTCGGGCAGCCCCTCGCAGGGACCACGGCGCACCGGGGGCTGTGGCCTCAGCGGGCGGTGGGTGCTCGGAGCGGTGCGAGCACCCGGCTCTCCCCCCTCCGGTGACCCAAATCCCACCTGGGGATGGTCCAAAGGCCACAGTGCAGCTGCGGGGCTGGGGTCCCCCAGCGGGCGAGGTGCCGGTGGAGACGGGATGGGGAGCAGGACGGGCAGCACTGCTGGCAGGCAGGGAGCAGGCAGGAGGTGGGCACCGCGGGACGTGGGTGGGCACAGGGAAGGATTGGACCCAGACAAAGCTATTTTTTGCCATGAAAAGGAAAACTGTGCCTTTGCTCCCTGGATTATATATATGTATGTTTTTCCCCCTGCAGTAACTGGAGAATAGAAATAAAATACTGAATTATTAACTCTAATTACCCCCAGAATTACTTCAATAACAGTGCAATTTCACAGACGGCTGCTGCGAAGACAATATGCAGGGATAAAAGGAGGCAGAGAATCCACTTCCACCACAGGAATGTTTGCAATTTATTATTTTCACATTAGCCCTTTTTTTCTTTTTCAGTTTCCTCATCTTTTCCTTAGTGGTGGTCAAATTTCAAACACTCCGAAGCATCATCCCGATGTGTGGCTGCATCTCGGGAGTATCCCGACCCCTCCGAGCTGCAGAGCTGCGCTGGAGATGGCGCAGGAACCAGCTCGCTTGGGAGAGGCAGGGATGGAGCGGCAGGGATGGAGCGGCAGGGATGCTCCTGCGCTGCCTCCTTCCCTGCTCTGCTGCCCGTCCATCCTGGCGGCACTGGTGGGTCTGAGGGCTCCCGGCTGCAGGGTGACCTGGCTCTTTGCGGGCCAGCCGCAGCCCTGGCGAGGCAGGGGACGCACTCACAGCAGCGTTTCTGGGCCTGATGCTTCAGCTTTCCTGGGTTTCGTTACAAATCCGGAACTGATCCTGTTTAATACCATTTTGCATATGTTATAAGGGAAGTTGTGTTAAGGCTATACAGTAGTCGGTCCCCTCCTCCCTCTGTGCAGGTGTAGCTGATTTCATTTTTATTCACTTTCTGCATTTGCACGGGCTCTATGGTGTTTTTCAACAACGAGAATACTTTGGGAACTTGAAAAGATTAGATGTGAAACTGGGGAGAAAGTCCCCTGGCGCTTGTGGTCCAGCCTCTACAGCAGTGCCAGGGCCGGGGCAGCCTCTCTCCTCGCCAGGCTTGGGGGTCCCTGGCACAGCCTTTGCCAGCACCTTTGCCCGCACCGCTCACCGGCACGTCTCAGCTGGCACTTGGGGTGTCTGACCCCTGTCCGGCGGGGTTGAAGTGGGTGCTCTGGCTCCCAGCCCGGCTCGCCATCGGGTACCAGGGCACAAGCAGAAGTTGGCATCGCAGGGATGCTCGGGCCCCATTTCCACAGGCAGGTTAATCCAGAGCAATTTGTGCTCTGCTCCGCTGCTCTGTACCTGAACCGCAGCTCGGGGCCATGTCCTGCAGCTTTTCACAAGCACTAAATCAAAGGGAGCTCCTGGAAGGGGGGCGGGGGGAAGGGGAAGAGAAGGAAAAAAATGCACTTTACACTGGAATGTGACCAGCCCGGGTAACTCAAACCAGAAGGCAGCCAGTGGCAAGCAGGCAGCTGGCAAGCGGCTCACTGTGCTGGCATGGCCACAGAACTGACCTGCCAAAAGCCTCTCAGTACTGTATAAAAAAAAAAAGAAACCCAGACCAAAAAACATGCTGACTTGGAGAGCAGCATCGCTCTCTTCTTTCCGCTCCGTGCCGGTAGCTCAGGGCTGGGAGCCCTGCATGGCTACGGTGGAGTGAGTGAGTTCAGTGTGCATCCCTGTGACAAGGGTGCAGAGCCGGCTGTCGGGGGGATTTTGGGGTGGGAAGGTGATGGGTGCTGTGTGAGGGTCACAGGGTGGGTGATGAGTGCTGCAGAGGGGCAAGCCAGCTTCTCAGCCCCCGAGCTGCCCACGTGGGGCCCTGGCAGGGCTTCGGAGGAGAGCCAGGCTCCCAGGGACCCCCACCACCTGCAGGGCCACGGGAGACGGGGGGCAGGATGGAGCGTGGGATCCCACCTGCACGCCCACCCTGAGCTGCTGGAGCGTGTTCCGTTGTCCTGGTGCTGTCTCGGTCCCCGCGGGTGGGATGACGATGGCAGCGCTGCTGCATCCAAAGCGGCTCATACCGCACCACAGCCGGGTGCTCCTGCCATCTAATCACCGCGTGTCCCCCCACCTTGGGAGCAGGCTCCCAGCCTGGCACTGGGCATCCTCTCCGGGGCTGCCCTTTCTCTTCTCCATTCTGCCTGTTTTACCTCTCCAGCTCCTGTTCTGGCTCCCGGCAGGTCCAAGGGCCTCCGGAGGCCAAATGAGCCACCGGGACCGGGGCAGACACTGCACAAACGCAAGTGCCGGCAGCTCTGACGGCTCCATCTCTGGCTCCCTCCTCTTCGTGCTGCTGGTCCCAGTAACGAGGGAGAAGAGAGCCGGCAGGTCTCCCCCCCTCCACGTGCGCTGCCCTTGCCGTGCTGTGCATCCCTCTTGCCAACAAGCACTTAAGTGGAGTACATCCAGCTTTCCCCAGGGAGCAGACATTTTGGTGGGGATCAGCTATTTGAGTAGCTGGCTTTGAAACGGGAAGGGAAATCCCCAGACTCTGGCAGGCTGCTGCGGATGCCGCCGAAATGCTGTGAACTCTGCACTCCAGGGCTTTCATATATTTTTCTCTTCTTTCCACATTTTCCCCTTCATTTGCTGGTGAGCAGCTGCTGCTCCAGAGGACACAGCTGGCTCTGGGAACCTGTCTGCGTTAAGAGGAAGGCTATTTTCTTTCCATGATGAGAGCAGGTCTCCCTCTCTGCCCGCGTCCCCCCTTCCCAAAGGGAAGAGTTAATTCACTCTGCTGCCTCTCCCAAAAGCCGACCCAGCCTCTCCTGCAGCACCTGTCCTCGCGGGTCTTCCCAAGGCAGGTCCCAGCACCCCAGGGCTGCTCTGGCTGCTCCGGACGCGACGCTGCTTCTTGTGGAATGTTATGTGCTGCCTTCCCGCAAGCCCTGACGGCTTCACTCCATCATCCTTTTGCCACTAGGAAATAATTTTGCTTGATAATGCATTAAAGTGATTGTTATTTTAGTGATCGTGCTCATATTTCTCCCTCTTTGTTTTCCTGCCAGGCTTTAGGGAAACCTGAACAGATAAATCAGTGCTGCGAGCAGGTGTGGGAGATAGCATTTCCCCTGCTGCTGGGAGTCGGATGGATGCTTTGAAGCACGGACCACTGGATCCAGCCACACCTGCACAGACCGTTGGAGGGACGGGCATTCCCTCTGCCCAGCAGCCACCTTTGTCACCCCGAGAGCTGTTTTCCTGCAGCTCTACCCCGCAGCATGATGGCAAGTGTGTGCTCCAAGCTGCCACGCTCTGCTCCACCGCTGTGTCCAGCCTGCGTGGGGCAGGGGATGGGGGCTGAGCTCCCGCTGTGGGGCTGGGCAGGTGTCCGCCCCATCAGCTGCCTGTCCCTCTCTGGGGTCCACAGCAGGAACGTAGTGGTCCTGCGGTGGGTGGGAACAGCAGTATCTGCCCCGAGGGCTGCTGAGAGATGCTACGTGGTCTGGACGCTGCTCTCCTGGGAGAACGCAGCTGGTTCGGGTGGCAGGCAGCCCTCCAGCCCAGGAGGGAGCCAGCCTGGGAACCACCGGGGCAGGGATGTGCACAAAGCGCCCAGACGCGCCCGTGCTTCCCCGCGGCCGAGCGCTATCCTGGAGTCAGCCCACTCAATGGGAGCTTTCAGTCCTTCCTTCTCCGTCCCTTCTCGCCATGCCCCGCAGCAAAGTCAGAACCCCGCTTTTGTTCGCATTTTTTAAAATAAATCATTTTTGGGGTGAATTTCATGCCAGCGAACAATGCTAGCTGGACCGTGGCAGGGACTATAAGGGCTTTGTTACTCGTGGCAGATGCCCAGTGCGGCTGAAGGCCAGCCGCAGGCAAAGCGGCTCCCCGGGATGCTGAGCACCCTGCCCTGCCCCGGTGGTGGGGAAAGGCTTCCGTCCCCCCCGGGGACTGCTGTCACCTCCCCTGCGCTGCTGGGGGAGCCCAGGCTGTGCCCTCCGGGCTGGGACCCCGGCAGCTCCTGCCAGCCAGGGGCTGGGCATTGCTGGTGCTTTACTGGGAAGGACTGGGATACACTGGAGGAAGGACTGGGACTGCAAGGCAGGGTGGAGCAGGGGAAGGGGCCTAGGAATGGGGCTCATTCCCGAAACACAGATAGCTTTGATAATTAGCCAGGACTGTGAAGGGAAATGATGAAAGGTAGAAAGGATTTGTTTAAGCACAGCATGTTTTATTGCTTTCCTCTCTCAAAGTCTCTCTTTAAAGTGGTTGGAAGATTTTTGCTCTTATTTTGCCTCAGATGTTGAACTTTAATTACAGCCAACGCACTGAAATACCTGTAATATGAATAAATCATATAAAAGATTTTCCCAGGGATTCCTGTTGTCCCCGAGCTTCCCCCCCCCCCCTGCCACACACGGGGGTCCCGGCGGGGACCCAGCTCAGCCCCATGGGGTGCCTGCTCATCTCGGTGCCACTGTGGAGCTCTTGCCCATAAGCCAAAGCTGAGGCTGGGCAGATCCCAGCAGCTGCCTGCGGTGCCGTGGGGCTGGCATCACCCGCAGGGCGCCGGCGATGCCTGGCTGCATTTGTTAGGGAGGGCCTAGTAGGGAGGGCACAGGGGAAAACTTGCCGCCCTTTACCAGCCCAGAAACGCCGCGGTGTGATGCTTCACCCCTCCTGTGCCCCTCGGTTGTGCCCGGAGGCAGTGGCAGGGCTGAAGGCAAACCGTGTTTTCTGGAAGCCAGCGCTCCTCTTCCCAGCCCCGCCATCCCCTCTGGCTGCTGCCGCCCAGGACCAGTGGGACAAACCCCTCCGGCATGGGACAGCCCCCCAGCCCAGCGTTCTCAGCACTTACCTTCACACACCTCTTTCCCGCCCGCAATTATTGCAAAGGATCATTAGAGTCTGTGTGTGCTAATTGCTGCAATAGCTCCTTTCCCGGGAGGAAATCGGAGCAATAGTCCACGGTTTGTTTCTCTTCCCCTCGCGGTTGGTGCGGATGCGGCTGAGCTTTCCGGGTCAGGGCCGGGGAGCCAGGGCAGTGATGCTGCTCGCCGGGTTCAGGCTGTCTGCTCCCACCAGGGATGGCCGGAGCTGGCAGGAGAGCAGCAGGTCTGCTGGGACAGCCACCTCATGCCAGGCTGGCGAGGGGCTGCTCGGCTCAGCCTGGTCCAGCTGGGGCCCTGGGGGACGGGGGGCCTGGGGGCGGTCTGGGGTCTGGAGAGGGGGAGGCTGCAAACAGACACAGGGCGGTGGAGCAGTGTCAGCTCCGCCGTGGACGGCGAGGCAATGTCCTGCCTTGACTTGGCGGGGGAAAGGCATGGAGAGGAGGGGCACGATGCTGTCGCATGCCTCTGGCATCCCCGACCTAGCTATTCTCCTGTAATCGATTATTCTTATATATTTATTATTCATACTACACCATAAGTGCTCAGGGTTTTTTATAGGTAAACAAAGCTGGTGGGTGATGCCCCAAGGTGCTGCACTCTTATAAATGACTCTGATAGCTCCCGGTGCTTTCCAGGGCTGACCCCTGCCCCCCTCACCACCCTGCATTGGGGTGCACACAGACAGGGCATGGGGTGACCCCAGCAGCAAGGGGACTACGGCTCAGCACTGCTCGCTCAAAACCAGGGAGATGCTGTAGAAGGCTTGATAGGAAAGAGGCCAATTAAGATAAAATCACAGGGAATTGATTAATAATTAGTGGGTAATTACTTATCTCTCTGCCATCTGGAGGGCTGAATCTGCCTATGAGGCAAGCGGCTGTCTGCTGGGTGTTCCTCACCACCCGGGCTGCCCTGTGCTACTGGTGGGAGACCCTTGCCGGAGCCCAGATCTCCTCTGGCATCTCCATTTTGGGCAACTCTTGCTCTCCGGGTTGCAGGAGGAGGCATGGAGGCACCTACTTGCTCCTTCAGCTCTTATTTTCCAGGTTTATTCTACCAGGCTGTGAAGGGAGAGCTCTTCCATGGGCCCATCCTTGGTGCAAGGTGGCCTGAGTTATCGAAGAGCACAAGTGCATCTTCTGCTTGAAGCTGGAACTCAGCTCAGCCTCTTCCCCAAAGAAGTGTTCATCTGTGCCGGAGCCAGCATTTTGAATTTTCAGCTTCTTCTGTTTGAACCAGCAAGTTTCTTTATTTAGTAGGTGGGGTGGCTGGGGAGGAAAGAAAAGACGCCAAGGCCGGGAGCCCTCCCCTTTGCTGCCCAAAGTTTGCAGGGGGTCAGCCCAGTGAGTGCCCCTCGCCTGGGAGGCGGCGTGGCCGGGAGCAGCCGTGCTGGCTCCTCTGCTGTCATGCCATGTATTTTAAATGTGATCATTTCTACACGGCTGGCTCTCTGTCCTGCCTGCGCTCCAGAAATGCCAGCAGGCACATGACTTGCCCAGCCCCAGCCTCTCGTCCCCTCTCCTCCGGCTGGGTGAGGGTCCCACCTCCCCGCAGTCTCCTGGGAGTGCTCTGGGAGGCTGGGCTCGCCTCTGATGTGGGCTGTGTTGTTTCCACACACATGAACAATTGATGGCACGCCTGAGAACACCCGGGGAGCGGGGAGGTGAGGCAGCAACGAGAGAGTCTGATTTCCTTTAGAGGACTTCTCTGGAGGGGATTTGTCTGACAAACATCACCAGTACAAAAAACTGAACGCTTTCCTTTTAGGAGGAGGAATAAAAGGGCTTTGAAGACACAATGAAGACAAACGCTATCTGCAAGTGTCCAGAAGGTCTTTGAGCTACAGGGTGCAGCCCGAATCCCACCCTCCAGCAGTGGAGCCGGAGCTGTGACCCATGAGCAAGGGAGCTGTGCAGGGCTGGTGGGGCAGGAGGGGGTCACCCCCGGCCGGGGGGCGAGGGCAAGGGCTTAGGGAAAGCTGTCGGAGCCGGAGCTGTGACCCATGAGCAAGGGGGCTGTGCAGGGCAGGAGGGGGTCACCCCCGGCCGGGGAGCGAGGGCGAGAGCTTAGGGAAAGCTGTTGTCTATCTGCTTGGCTCTGTCTTTCAGAGACTGGATACTGAGAGCATCAGCTCATCCTTCCCCAGCCTTGGTAGATGTTGGGGAGGTCTTGCTACGGGTGGCTTATCCTCCATGGGTGTCTTACCTGCAGGGGCAGGACTTGCTGCTGGCAGAGCCGTGCATTTCTGCAGCAGCGGGGAGCTGTGGCCCTCCCTGCCCAGTTTCAAAGCCTGCTGCGATAAAGGCAGTCCGGAATTGGGGCCCCTCCCTGCCCAGTTTCAAAGCCTGCTGCAATAAAGGCAGTCCGGAATTGGGGACAGGGAGTTTTCTTTGGCTCCCCCTGCAGTAAGAGCACGCTGGAGAACTTGAGGGCTTTGCAAGACCTACCCAGGGCTTTGCGAAGGCTGGCTCTCGGCTTTGGGCTGGGCGGGAGCCGTGGCACAGGTGTCGGGGGGATACTGGTGTTACCCTGCCTCTCCTTCAGCCCCTGCCTTGATCAGCAACGCGATCAGCCGCTTTCTGCTCTGCCCTTAATTTCTGCCATTTGTAAAATCTGAGTTGTGTCAAGGTGGTCGGAGACTTAATTCATATTTGTTACTCCTTTTGAAGGAGAAAACCGGCTCCATGAATACTGAATATTAGCAGCTTGGAGGGATGGACTGATGCCACCAGAAATCCCTCGGCCGGCGAGGATGGGGTTTGCGAATGCTGGGATGCATCCTGCCCCACCACCACTCCAACTGGTCCAGAATGGCTGAAGTTCTGTGCCCATGTGGATTTGCTTCTATTTTTTGGCTGTTACTTCACCCCTGACTAAGTTTTGCCCTCTGCAAACAGAGCAGGGCAGAGCCAAGAGCAGGTGGCAGGGCATCGGCTAAATCCATCAAATAAATGGGAAATTTCCTGCGAGCACCAGTGAGCCTGGGCTGGAGCCAGGTTCTTCTGTTGATATTTTAATGATGATAAACGCAATTAAGGATGAGAGAGAGGACCATTAAATTAAATAAAGTATCAAAAGCTTGAAGATTCTTAGCTGATGGGGTTGTAACTGTCTCTTGGGTTTCCATAGGCAAGTGGCAGATGTTGCTGGATTGCCTTCCACGCGCAGGGCTGTCGTCCTGTCCTTCTGCCTGTCCGCTGCCCACCGTGGCGTAGATTGACTAATCCTGACCTTGTGGCACATTTACACCAAGCGCAGAGGTGCAGCACCAGGTAACCCCAAGTCCCCCAGCATCCCACCCACTTGGGGAGGGGTATTTTGATGTGTGCTGTCTTACTGCTGTCCCCGCCAGGCTAAGCCTCGTCCCAGCTGGTGATGGGACGTCCAGTAACCGGCTGCAGGCATGGTCCCGCAACTGGCAAGCTCCAGCGGTGCGGTGGATGGGGTTTTGATAGCTCATCTCCATCAGTCCCCAGGGCTGTGGTGGTACCAATGGCCAAACACACTTGACTCCTGCAGGGGCTGGAAGGGCCGAGGACAGCCAGTGCCCAGCTGGAGCTGTGATGGGCCAGTGGTAGCACCCTGTAGGGGAATCACCGGTGGTCCCCAACAGCTGTGGGCTTGGCAGCTCGGCGTTTGCTGGATCCTGCTGGGTCTGGTCAGCTGCAGAGCAGAGGAGTGCTGCCTTTGGGCACGGCAGCTCTGTGGCTGCCCACGCCGTATCACCTGTATCCGCTCCTTGAGCCTTACCAGGGGGCAAGGATGACAATAAGGGGGTTTTGGTGGGCCTGTACTAATTGCCAGGCTTTGCTCACGCTGGCGCACGAGGTGTGCTGAGCAGCGGGCTTACGATCAGCGTTAGCGTTCCTAACGAAGTCCCGTGGGCTTTCCACCTTCCCTTGCCCCTTTTATAACAGTCACTGCTCCTAGAGACTTTAAATCTCCTTTTGTTAGGGACTAAAAGCAGCCTTAAAATAATAATTAAAAATAGAATTAAATTAATTTAAAAGGGAGCCATTCAAAGCTGGCTTTCTGCTAGCCCTGACAGGTTTTCCATCTGGGTTTGCCTCAACTTAGGCGGGCTGGGCATGAGCCCGCATCTCTCAGACCTGCCCAGGGGAGGTTTCTTTGCCCACCCCCTGCAGACCATGGTGCACAGGGACATCTGCCTGGGGGGGACGGCGGCTGTTCCCCATCCTGAGCACTTCTCATGGCTGCTGGCCATGGGGACACAGTGGATCAGAAGAGATCTGCCGTGGTGGCCCGGGAGCATCGCACCAGCCAGGAGCACCAGTTGCTCCAGCCCTGGCTTGTCCTTGCCTTCCCAATGCGGGTGGCTCTGCCCTGGGCAGCAGGACTGAGCTCCAGCTCTGAGGCTCTGCGTGCAAAACCCAATGCACAGGGTGATAAATGTGCCAGCCTGGTCCTGGGTTATTTTTTGCCCATTTCAGAAAATTATAGTGCAACTGATGGATTTTCAGGCCAGAAGGGACCACCGTGACCAGGCAGGCTGACCTCCTGCATTCCACAGCCCGCTGCCTTGGCAGAAAACTCATCGCTTATGCCGAAGCTGAAACATATTTTTTAGAAAGATACTCAGTCTCCATTAAAAGACTTGGAGTGATGGAGATCCCACTCTGTCCCTGGGGATTCGTTCCAACGCTTAATTGCTCTGACTGCTAAAAATGTGCTTCTTATTTCTAATCTGGATTTGTCTTGTTTCGGCTTCCAGCTAGGGATGTTGTAATGCCTTTTCCTGCTAGATTAAAGAGCCGTCTGCTATCAGAAATCTCTTCCCCATGCATATGCTTGTAGACCATGAGCAAGCCACCTCTTGGTCTCCTCAATAAACTAAACAGCCGGAGCTTCTTCGCTCTGTCACTGTAATGCATATTTTCCACTGCCTTGACTCACTCCCAGCTCTTTTCTGAACCCTTTCCAAGTTCTCCTGCTCTGGTTGGAAGCGCAGACGAGAGCACTGAAGGCAGCATCCTTGCAGTGGGCTCCTTGTGCCATGTGGCCGGGTAACATTTCTCCCTCCTCCTTTGTGGATGCAGCCAAGGATGACGCTCATCTCCTGAGCCCGTGTGTGCTGCTCGGGCTGCGGGGCCGCGCTGCCGCTCAGCGGCGTTGCCTGCCAGGGTAGGCATGAGCAGGACAGGGTGGCTTGTCTGTGGATGCACGTGCACCTCCCAGGTTTGCAGGACCTGACTATTTCGGGTCCACCAAGCTGGAGGCAGGGATGCTCGGGACAGGCTGAGCTGCACCACCAGCTCTGCTTGAGGCTTGGCTGCGTGGAGGGCTGCCCAAGAGGGGGAAAGGAGAGGGAACCCAGCCACCCGTGTCCACCCCCATAATTCCCTCCTAACCCTCTCTTCTTTCATCTAGTTGCCCAAGTTTGGTGCTGAAATGAGGTGGGATTTATAAGAGCCAAGCACAGCTCGGTGGAGTTTGGTAGGGGTGGCTCTGGGAATGGGGAGGGGGAGAGGAAGGGCTGGCTGTCATCCAGCTTGTCGTTAAAAGTAAGCATGGTGGGATTCACCCACCGGCTCATTAGCGCCGGGACTCTTGTAGCTGTTGGAGCTGTGAGAGCGGCTCCCTGCGAGATTAATCATCTGTGACCCATCCGGGCTGTGTTTTGGTCTCCTTTCTGAAGCCCATCCTGTTCCTGTTCCCTACCCAACGAGCAGGCTTGGCTCTGACGCCGGCCAGAGGTCGGTATTTCTCTTCCCTTCAGAACAATGGAGCGCTGGGCTGCAGCAGCCGACACATAGCAGCGTGCTGATGGTTGCCAGCTGTGTTGCCTTAACATCTTCCCATTATCTCTGTACTGCTGGCTAACCCTATCTTGGGGGAAGCTTCGTCCTGACTTTGGCAGAGGAAGGAGTCTCCCTCCCAGCATGGAAAGTTGGCTGGGTGCTGGCTCGCTCTGCCCCGAACATCTGCTGCCGGCTTGGCGGGGAGCGGGGCTGCACACTGGTGCTGACATGGGGGGTGTGCAGGAACACACACAGCCCTGCTGCACCGTGCCGTGCCGTGCCGCACCGTGCTGCCCGCCGTCTCCCTGCGCGGGGCTGAAGCACTGCACAGCCCCTGGCCCAGCTGGAGCCCAGGGTGGGGGGCTCCAGATCCCCGCAGCCCCCGGGAAATCTGCCCCCGGCACCTGCCCCAGCACACGCTCCACGTGCATGCACTGACTCGTGTGCATTCCCACCACACATCCATCTCTGCCCATCCCCTGCTGCGGGCACCGCTCACGTGCACACATGCGTGCACACATGTGCACCCCTCGCTGGTCACACACACGCACTGCTGCAGAGCAGAATTGGTCTCTGGGTGGATGAAGTCCTCTACATCAAAGCAAGGAACAGCCGAAGCCTTGGATAAGTGCAAGCAAAACCTTTTTTTGAAGCCCTTGGTGGTTACGGGTGTATGTATTTCCTCCTGTTACTTTCTCATGACTTGCTTCACCACGTGCAGACTGGGACCAGACTCAGAAAAGCGGAATTATGCCAAGAAAAGCCCTTTCTGCGTGATGCAAATGCCTGAAATGCAGAGAGGCTGAGTCTCTACACAAATTGCCGGGTGGCCTTTGCCAAGGTCGTTCACCTGGGACATCCCCCTCGTCTTGTCTGGAAGGACCCAGGAGTTTCTCTCAGCCCCTTGGCAGCAGCCTGCTTAGCGAGGACCGGTGCTCTCTGGGTGAAAGTGCCAGGGCCTGAATCAGTTAAGGGAGGAATTAAGCCCCCAAGCTGGTCCTGGCCGGTGAGCCGCAGCGTGGGGTGGGACATGGAGCGGCCAGACCAGCAGGTCCGGATAAACCGGCAATGCCTCCGGCCACGGACCTGCCGACGAGGACGGATGGGTGCTGGTGGAGTGGGGTGGGAGCGTGAGCAGCGTTATACCCCTGTGGGAAATGGGGAGCTACAGGGACGAGACTGATGGGCATCGGCTGCATGGGGTGGCTCTTTGCTCTCCCCGCTGCAATGCACGGGGAGATAAAGTCTGCTGAAAATGCAACACGCTGCACATAGCTGCAACACTCCTAGGGCTCGAGACGCTGTTTTGCAGAGGTGCTGTGTGCTCTTTGCCCTGTGTTATGGAGCCGGGCCAGGCTGCAGCAGCCCCGGTGTCCTGCCCTGCACTGCTGGCACCAGCCTGCTCCCTGCTCATGGCTGGGATGAGAAAGCCTGAGCTCACGGAGCCAGCCCTGCCTCCAGACCCGGCACTTTTGCTGGGGCAAAACAGCAGCCCGGAGCTCGGAGCCTTTCCGCATGGCTCTCTGAATCAGGGGGCCACGGAGGAGCTGTGCAGCGGGAAGGAGCCGGGGGGAGGCTGTGTGGAGGGGCCCTGCCAAAGTTGTAGCATGAGAGGGAAAACGAGAGTCCCAAATAATTTGAGAACCTGAATGTCTCTTGCTGTTCAGGTTTTGTGAACATCCTTAACGGAAACACATGTGAAACGCGCTCTCTGTGGATCTACCCGAGAAGCCTTTTCCGTTTTTGCTGCGTTAGCAAACTGCAGACGACTCTTTCTCTCCACTGTGAACTACTGAGCAGGGACCCTGGACTCTCTCCTCCATTTTCATTCAGAGCCTCTGCCAGCGTCATAAACCCGGTAAAACATTATGGCACTTTGCACCCACTGGGAAACCAAATGTATTTTAATGTATATTTAATAGATTTCAGGTCCTTCTGTTATTAAATTTGCTTTTCATTCGCCCCCTCCCCCTCTCTTTGGTGCATGAGACTCAATGGGAAATTTTAAGTGTATTAAACTAGCATCTCACAGAAACAAATCCAGATGGCCTGGTACAAATCAGGAAAAAAATCGCATCAGAATCTATTAGAATCTCAGCCCAAATGCAATGCACATTTCACCAGGCAGAGACCGCCCCGTTACTCAGCTCCTTGCTACATGACAGCCAGGAAACATGTGCTTTCTTGTCTGGGCTTCTTGGGAAGGTGATGGATTTGACAGCCTGGAAGCTGTGGGCCAGATTCCCCTTTGGTGTGCGCTGGTGGAAATATGCACTGAAGGGATTGAGGTCAACTGGGGTATTTCCCTTGCTGTAACTGGGAGCTGAACCTGACCCTCTAGCTCTGGCTACCTCCGAGGAGGGGAAGGGACGGTGCAAACCTTCCGGTCCCACAGTGTGATGCCCCAGAGACTCTTCTTCCCTCCAGATCTGCCCAGCTCAAGTCCTCAAGTCCTACCTGTCCCCTCCAGCCTGCACCAGCAGACTCCATTCCCGCTGGTCTTCCACCGTCAGTGCTTGGTGTAGGGAACTCAGACCCCGGGATGCTGCTTTTGGGGTGACAGAAACAGCTCAGAGGAGAGGTGAGCACAAGGCAGGAGTGTCGATGGCTTTGGCAGGGGTTCCGCTCCCCGTTGCCTCCCAGTAACACATCATAGAATCATAGAATCACAGAATGGTTTGGGTGGGAAGGGACCTCAAAAGGTCATCTAGTCCAACCCCCTGCAATGAGCAGGGACATCTTCAACTAGATCAGGTTGCTCAGAGCCCCGTCCAACCTGACCTTGAATATTTCCAGGGATGGGGCATCCCCCACCTCTCTGGGCAAGCTGTTGGAGTTGGAGATGACTGCGAATCACCAACCTGCCTGGGGCTCTGCTGCCATCAGAAGATGCTTGGCAGGTCACCCTGGCCATCCCCTGCCAGCACGTGTCCCAGGAGAGAGGGTCCTCTGGGCCACGTGGGGTGGACGGGATTGCTCACAAGATGCTTTGCAAGGTAAACACGACCGCTGCTCCCCAGTAACTCATTTTCCATGCTTTATTAGTGTTTCAAACGACAACTCCTTCCATTCTGGTGAGGAAGGACAGCCCAGATTACCAGGTGAACACAGATCGCTTTCCTTTCTTCTGGAGCGAGCGCCGGCAGTCGGTGGGTCGCAGGGGCAGGAGGGAGTGGAGACGAGGGCCTGGAGAGGGCACGATTATTTATTTCATCCACACTGACATTTCTGAAGCACTCCTCGGTGGAATTTCCCCCTGGTCTCTGTGCCCGTTTCTCCAGCACGCTCAGCCAGGCTCCCTGAACGCCCCTGCTCTGTTTGCCTTCAGTTAATATTCAAGCAAACAGAATGAGTTACGAGGAGGAATGTCCATGGAAACAGTGAATTTTAAGGCACTCTTGTAAAATATTCATAGAAAGCAAATTTTGAATTAATACAAAATGTGTGCACTGAAGACCCAGTGCTAAGAGTCATCTACTCAGGGAACGGAAATAGTCCCATATGACCTATACGGCCAATAAAGCAGCTTGACTTTTGAATTCTTGCAGTAAACTGCCTGTGAACAAGACACAGGCCAAGAATTATTTGCAGAAATTATTCATTAAGGTCCTAATCCAAAACCCAGCTAAGTCACTGGAAAGATCCCCCCCCCCCTATGTTAGGCCCCAAATAATTTTGGATAATGAATACATTTGAGAAAACAGTGATCCTTTCCTGGATAACTCAACAACCAGAAAAAAAGAAGCAAACTTCACCGAGCAAAGTTACGGGCTGTAAATAACCAGCTGAGTGGCTCTCACCCCTGCTGCATCTGCTCCTCCCCAGCCGCGGGAGATGTGTCAGGCGCTGTAGGATGCACAACATCCCTTTCCCCTCGTCCACAGCTCTCACGGGGATGGGGACCAGCATGGGACACCTCCTGCAGGGACAACACCGACCTGGCCCCATGCATCCCCTTCCGCACGGTCCCACGGGGGTCCTGAGAAAGGCAGGTCATGGAAATAGATAGGATAAGGCTAAACCCTGCATGCTCGCTGCTCCCCCTAACACACAGCTCATCCCTTCCCGAGTAAATCAGGCTGAAGAGACGGTTATTTGTTGTGGCTTCTCCAAGTATCTAATTGCAAAGTACCCTGGGAGAGTCAGGAGGAATAGTATGGCAACAAAATATATTGTTATTGTTGTTGTTATTATTACTATTCCTATTATAACGTATCAGTACTTCCATCAACAGATCACGGTGACACCATAAAACAGAAGAGCAAGGCTTGAAATTGCCTGAGGCCCTCAGCACCAGAATGACACAATTAATAGATGTATATTTTTATTGTCACATTTAATACTATACATTAAGCCCCCTACATCTTGCCATATTATTAAATGCTGCTTTTTATCCTGCTTCGGTTTTGTCTGCATTTGTTTGCTGTTCAGGACGATGGGTGGATGATGCCGGCGGCTGGGGAAGTTTGCTTCGCCTCCGAAAATTGTGTCCCATCTCTGGCGGTGACGGAGGGGAATACACCCAGGGCTGAAAACAGCCAGACCACGAGAGCTGCGGTGGCATTGGGAGGAGGAGGGAATCGTTCCCAAATGCCCTTGTCCTAGTGGGATGGATTCGGGGCCAGCCGGGAGCCCCGAGCGGGCAGCGACGGGGAACCGGAGACACGGGAATCACAGCACCACGGGGACCAGCGGGGGAAATGGTTTAAAAAAACTCACCCAAAACAACACTGCGCTATATTTGTAAGCTATCTATATAAAACATACCTGCATTCAATATCAGTGTAATGGGAAGCCAGTGTCAGGGAGTGTGACCCCACGTCCATCTGGATGCAATTCTAGCTTAACATCTGAAAATCAAATACATATTTTTGAAGCCTATCAGACAGAAAGGGCTCTTTTTTTTTTTTTGCTTCTCCCTCGGCGTGTGCACGTCTCTGATGTGCGCGCACGTTAATGGGGTTATTGTCGTAAGGGTGTGACACCACCATTTGCAGGAGACTGAGCTGCCTTCCCCTGTCTGGGTCAGCCTCGTGCCGGCGGAGCTCTTGGCCGCATGGCGAGGGCTGGAGTCCCCCCACTCCCCCCGCCGTTGATTCACTTATGGGTTCACAACCAGGGCAAGGCACCCCTCCGGCTCTTCTTGGGACCCAGGACTGGGAAAGGTTTCCTTTATTTTACTTGAGGTCATGGATATGCAGCGAGAGTGGAAATTCATGTTCGGAGACTCCCTTGTGCTCAGTATAGCTCGGAAAATTTGGAGGAAGAAAGCTGTTCCAGTGTGCGGGGTTGGCAAGTCCTCCCCGGCTCCTCTTCCAGCACTGCCCCCAGGTTTTATGGGATTTCATGCATTTGAATGTTCACAGAAATGTGGTTTCCTCGCTCGCTGCACCGAACGCCTGACTCAGAGGAGAGCCTGGAGGAGCGAGGAGAGTGCTACCAACAGCGGGAAATATCTGCAGCCGGGGAAAGGCTGAGCTGGTGCGTGTGAGCATCCACGCTGAGCTGCGCTCCGCCAACCCGGGCACGGCGCAGGCACCACGTGGCTGATGGCAGGCAGCCAATCCAAACGCCATGGTACATGAACTACAAGTAAACACAGCTTGAGTTTCACATGTCAAATATGCTCAACAAACTGCTGGTGGATAATCTACAGGCCAAGAAACCAGACATAAAAAGTAGATGATGAATCAGTTGCAATGATGAATAAATTAGGGACTGTAACAGTTTGCCCATAGGCGGCTCGGAGAGGACGAGGAGGAAAAACCCAGCACACACACGACTTGCTGCCAGTTATTTGCCCAGAACTCACTTTTCCTCCTAGCAAAACTTCTCCCTCGTGGCCCCGAGGGCTGGGGCAGGCTGCATGCTTCCTCTTCGGGGCTTTGGATGAGTGAAAAAAAGTAGTTTGTGCTCAAGCGGTGTTGAGTCAGCAGCTGCACGGTAGGACCCGCTGCACCCCATGCGGAGCACCCCGGGTGGCTGCCCACCCGGGCAGCATCGCTGTGGCCATGAGCAGCACGAATGATGTTGCTCTCGCCCCTTCCCCACGCCTTTTCTCGGCTGATCATATTTTATCCGGGTGCAACTCGGGGTGATGGGTTGGTGTGGCTCTGGGTTTGGCAGTGCTGGTGGGGGGTGCCTGTTGAGGGGCCGGTGGGGAGGGAGACGGAGGATGCACCCGATGCTCTGCCACCCGACGGTCTCCCACCTGCTGTTTTCCCACCCCCTTCTCGAGCACGAATGATGTTGCTCTCGCCCCTTCCCCACGCCTTTTCTCGGCTGATCATATTTTATCCGGGTGCAACTCGGGGTGATGGGTTGGTGTGGCTCTGGGTTTGGCAGTGCTGGTGGGGGGTGCCTGTTGAGGGGCCGGTGGGGAGGGAGACGGAGGATGCACCCGATGCTCTGCCACCCGACGGTCTCCCACCTGCTGTTCTCCCACCCAACTCTTGCCCACCCGACGCTCTCCCACGCCGGGGTGATGTTTCCAGCCCCTGTTGATTTAATTGGCTAGAGCCGCACATGGCAGCTGGAAAGCAAAGTTCCCATCTTCCAAACTCAAACAGGAAGATTCATTAACCGTAAAAATATACAGAGCCCCAGCCCTTCAAAAGCCTGCAATTTATTTTACTCAAGGCAGCCAAACTTTATATAATCTGAGATGAATGCAGGGATCAGGGAGCAAGTGAGGAGGAAGGGGGCCGAGAGCGAGCGCAGGGGACGGCGGCAGGGACGGAGGTGGAAGGGGAGGAGGAAGGCGGCTATTAATGAAAGGACAGGCACTGGGGGAGCTGGGAAGAAGGGGGCTTTCCAGGAGGACAGCTAACGTGGGGGCAATGCTGAATGATTGATGAACAGGCAAGCCGAGCAATCAACATGCCACTTTATCCAGCCAACAAACCTGGAGCCGTTGGTATTTATACAGGCCCCAGCGTGATTATTATTGTAAGGGAGATTTCTCTAATCAAAACTCCAAAATTACACACAGGCCTTTCTGATTAATATTCCGTGATAACAGCAATGGGGCACATCTGGCAAAGGAGCCATGTTTTTTGCACTCCCAGTGTCCATTTATTTGCCTGACGGAAGAATAACAAACGCCTCCTCCGGTGCTGCCGGTGCACCCTGGGATGGCAGGTTCCCATCGTAGGGCACTTGCCGTGCTGGCTGCACCGCGTTGCATCTAAAGTGATGCCTGGCTGGCACAATCCCTCTTCTCTGGGGCCCGGAGAAGCAGTGCCGCGGCTGGACCCGTGCCACAGGCGTGCCGGCGGCGGTGCCGGCAGCCCTGTCCATGCAGCCGCACTGCCTGCTTGCAGGCGCTCCGGCTTCGGGAAACTCCTGTTGAGCCACTCACCGGCTGCACCGCTCCGCTTAACCCTGCTGCGATGCGACCAATGCTAATGTGATTTTTTTTGGAAGCCAGGATGGAAACAGTCTAACCTCATATTATGAAAAACAACAAGTACGTGCAAGGCGGCAGGGCAAGGAAATTCCCTTTGGGCTTTCGGTGCCGCGAGCTCTGCTCTCTGGCTTCGTGGTACGGCCAGGGACATGTGGGCCGGCTTGATTTGGGCACGATGTGCTCCACGGAGAGGGATTGATAACCAACTCCCGTCTATCTCGGATAGCGAGAGGAACATTTATTTTTTGGAGGGATATGTTAAGTGGCTCGGGCTGGAAAATGGTGATGCCCTCCCTTGTGCTGCTGTGCGAAGGAGGGCACTTTGGGCTGGGAAGTGCAAGTGCTCTGCTGAGCTACTGAAAATTAAGCATAAATAACAACTGGTGCTTATGCAAATCCTCCCCATCCTGCATGCCTTGCGCGTGTCTGTCGGAGCAGCTCCGGGCAGGTCCTGGCAGGAAACCTGCCTGTGCGTGGCACCGGACCACAGGGGAAGGTGCATCAAAGAAGAGATGCTCTTTTTATACCCCTGAGACGAGCAGACGGGAAAGGAGTCTTGTTTTTTCCGAACGGAGGGAAAAACTGGCTCCTTTATTTTCTGAGCAGTAGGCAGTGCGGCGGCACGAGCAGAACTGGAAATGCCTGTGGGGGAGAGTATACTCATGGGAACCTGGTGTAATGGGAATCTCGCAAGATTTCCAGCTCAGCTGGAAAGCTTAAATGGGCTTAGGAGAAGCTTTGGATGAAAACTGCTGCATTTGGATGCTGTAACCAAACGTCCAAAGACTCCCTTGACAGACATCTCTGTTGCTCACCAGCCAGGAATGGTGGTCCTGGATGGAGGACTATAAATGTACCTTTTCTGCCCCGAAACACGCCTCTTCCCACTGCCTTGTTTCTTGTGGCACCGTGTCTGCAGGCAGCCCCACTGCTCCACCAACTACTGCTGGCTGCCGGCACCCTCCCGGAGCCAGGAGCTGCCTGCCTGCCTGCCTGCCTGCCTGCCCGGGGGAGACTGTCCTGCCCTCCCCTGCTTTTCCAGGCAGTGCCTGGACATAATAAAACATGACCCTCCATCAACCTCCTCCCGGCCTTCATGTACCCGGCTGTTCGGTTGACCGGTCGGTGAGGAACAAGGGCTCTTTTGAAGCATGTGGGGAAAAGGTCTGAGTCTTGTGTGGGGCAAGGAGGGATGGTGATGTCTACCTCCAGGTGAGAGCCTGGAGAACTTCAGGTGCTCGCTGGCCTCAGCAGCCTGAGACCATGCAGTCCGTGGTCTGTTCACCCCCTCTGCTGTCCCCCTCCCCGAAAGCTGCGGTTGGGGTAGCTCAGAGGAGAGCAGCGCGGAGGCTGGGATGCTGCCGGCCAGGGCGTGCTGGGGCAGAGGGGTGGACTGGATAGGTCTGTCCTGTCTCTGATTTCCACGTTGCTGCCAAGTTTGGTCCCTCTCTGAGCCGAGTTACCTGGAGCTGATCTGCAGCCAGCACACAGGTTATGCATTATCGGAGATTTATGAGGCATGATTTATGGGGCCGGTTGCTGTGCTGGTGTTATATACCCTCACTGAGGAGTCCAATTTTATGCATAAACTCTATTCTTGGATCACTGTACCTCCAGAAATAGTGGTTAAAAAAAAAGTGCTTTCCAGTCACCCACTGTTCCCAGGGCTGGGGAGCGGAATGGGGTCTGGTTTGGTGCCATCTCAGAGGCTTCGGTGCCAGGAGGGAGCTCCCGAGCAGCCTCGCGGGTGGGGTTGGCCCTGCTCTCCCGACAGCAAGCCTGATCCCAAGACCCCTCCTTCCCAAACGAAAGACCTCACTGGCTGCAGCCGCTTTGGGATGCTGCACGGCTGGCCGCGGCTGGCACCAGGGAGGAGGTGGCACTGGCCGTGGCGGGCGGCTCGTCCCCGGATCCCATCGCCTGCCGCTCCCTGGCAGCTGCCCCCGAGCAGAAAGCAAATCCCCGCAGGCAGTGTGGGGGGGAAAGGGCCAAGGACCGCTCCGTTCCCTGACGGACACAGACCATCTGTCCCCTCCGTCCTTGACATTCCAGCAGAGCCGTTCAGCCGCTCTCCGGCTGTGACCTGCTGGCAATTTCGCTTGTCCTGCAGTCCATTAGGAAACGTGCCACGGCCTGGGGACACAGCTGCTCCTTGTGCCAGAGCCCAGCCCGGAGGGAGCGTGCGCTCGGGTGGGATGGAGCGATCCCACACCTGTTTGCACTCGCTGGGTGACGCGGGGGCGAGGGACGGCTGCTTTCATCCTGCAGACAGGGTCGTGCTCGTAGCTTCGCTCCGGAGAGACCCAGGGTCAGGGCTGGAGGGGCATTGCCACCTGGCTCCCATTAGGAGAGCTCCTTTCTCTGGAAGAGGGCTGTGTCATTCCTCCACTCATGCCAATTATCCCACTAGGTCTCTATTAGCCTGCACAAAACAAACCCTCTGCGTCCTGCGCTCCGACAACCGAGCAGACGCATCCTTGCCGAGGCACTTTCCCACGTGCCAGCTGTTGGCTGCTCTCTCCAGGTTGTGGATGTGGCAAATGTCCGCTTTTGCCTTCCCCTTCCTCTGCTTGGGGCAATCGATCTCATTTTTCTTCTTTTTTCCTTTTTTTCTCTCCTCCCTGCTTGGCTGGGGTGAGATGTGTCTCCCCGATGAGGTTGGCTGTGCTTCGGGCATACCGGCAGCACAGGGTGCCAGCCAGAACCACGAATTTGATGGTCCAGAGCCCTCCAAAATTAAGGCAGAAGGGTCGTCATGAGTACGACAAGCAATAACCCCTTGCTCTCCGCAGCATCCTGGCTCAAGGGGAGCAATGCACTCTCAGAGGTGCTACCTCCAAGGCCCCCGTTATGGTATTTAGAGAAGAAAAGCAGCTCCTGGGCTGCAAGGGTTGTCTCTAGCTGCTCTTGGGTGGTTCCCCATCAGCTCTCTGCTCCTGGGGAACAAATCAAGTAGGAAACCACTGAGGTTTGCTGCATGGCTGCCCTCCCCACTGCTCCCCAGGTAGGTGTTGCTGTAATAGGATTTGGTCCGTGTCCCTGGAAACCCCTCTGAGGAGGATGTGGGGTTTTCAGCGCGTTAACTCCTTCATGCACCAGAGAGGGTGAAACCCCACCATGGCCACATCAAGCCCCAGGCTTTGCTGAGAGCCTTGGCCAGGGTGCTGCAGCTGTGGGAAGCAGCTGGCGGCTTTTTGGAGATGGGGGGATAAAACAGCCTTCTGCCAGTGATGGAGGGAGAGCCAGCCCTTCCTTGGAGGGGGAGAGAAAGGACGTGGGGAAAGTCATCCCGTGGGGAGCCGGCAGCTGTAGCAGCACTGTGGGGAGCGGAGCCTGAACCTGGGCTTGGACTCGCTGTTGCTGCCCCAGAGACCACCGGCTTCTCCCCTGCGTGGGGCACCCAGGGCTCTGCCCAGGGCTGGTGCCCTGTGTGTGCCAGGCTTTGCCCCCAGCACAGCCCTTGGCATCCCGTGCCGGGCTCACCAAAGTCGCCGAACCTTTTCTGCATTTCTCTGTTTTCATCCCATTGCGGGAGCCATTGTTTAACAGCAGAAAATACCAGATCAGATCCCTTAAGCCAGCGGATTGAATCTGAGAATACATTGCCTCTCACAAGGAGGGGTTTTCGGCACGCCTGCACGTGTGGCTCTCTGCCTGTGGGTTTTGCTGGTTTGGCTGGGAGAGTCCCCGGCATGGAGGGCTGGTGCTGGGGCTGCACCTCGTTCCAAACAGGGAGCACCCACAGCAGCACGACCACCGTATCTGGGGACCGTGAAAGTGCAGGGAAGCAGAGACCTCACCTGCTGATGGGTACAGAAGTGGGAAAGTAGTGTGAGAGCAGAGATGGGTGCTCAGGGCTCCCCAGCCTGCAGCAGGATGGCTCCCCTCCCAACCATCCCTGCATCCCCTCCCAGAACATCCCTGCTTTCGGCTTGGGAAAGGGCAACTTCCTAATGGCTTGTGTTTATCCCAAACAGCCGGGACTTGCCTTCACGCCAAGCTAGAGGTTATTTGAGGCTGCTGTCTTGTTCATCAGATCCTCATGTTCCATTAAAAAAAAAAAATCCTCCAAATCAAAATAACAAAAGATCTTATGAGAAAAACCCTGGATGCGTGAAGCTATGATACCCAGCGTGGAGCACCCTGTGCGAGGTTGAAACCCCAGCTCTTAGCCGAGGCACTGCTGAACAACGTGCTCAGCTGTGTGGCTCCGGGTGCTGAACCACGGAGGGATGTCCGAGGGGCACCGGGTCCCGCACCAGTGCCCACTGTGTCCCCCACGGGGGCTGTGGCACAGCCACGCTCTCCCCCATCTCACCCGCTGTGGTGGTTAGCCCTGCTCAGGTTCTCGTGCAAGGGCAGAGGAGCAGCCTGGGACTGGCTGTGGGTGGGAGGTGGCTGGGAGCTGTTGGAGGGTCCCGTCTGTGCAGCCCATGCAGAAGAAGCCATCGGGCTCCAGAGCGGCCGCCCACCGTGGGGAGCAGGGCCATGGGACCCCAAGGCTGCCGGGCCCCCAGACTGGAACGGCTGGAAATGGGGAAGATTCACAGCACAGAGACTGAGACTATAAAGGGAGCTGAGGAAACTCATAAGGAGGTGTAAATTGGAACAATATGGGCTGTGTCGTGTCCTGATTTGGCTTCGGGGAATTAAGAGCTAATCTTTTCCCTGAGACTGGGATTGCTGGAGTTGTGCATGCAGCACACAAGGGAATTTGTGATCTCCGAGTAAAGCCAGCGAGTGCCAGTGCAGGAGATGCAGGACCGAGACTTTAGATGATTATTTTTACATTTGGTCTTTCTGTGGTTATTGAGGTGCATGTTGAAAGTAAAAGCCTCCTTCTGCAGATTTGCTTTTTTAATAAAGGAACCCTGTGTGCGCTCAACCGAGAGAAATAGGTTACAAATTGGTGACAGTGGGTTGGAAATCGGTGGCAGTGGGTTGCAAACTGGAGGCATCTAGGAGGGCTCGTATCCCAGTAATAAAAGCAATTCCCGCTCAGCAATGGGGGAACTGGAAGTGGACGGAGGCGGCTGGGCCGGGAAAGGAGCAGTGGGTGATGCTCCGGTCTCCTGCCCTTGACCTAATGTGGGGTTTTGGCTCCTGGGATAGAGGTTTGCCTCCCTGCCTGCATCGCTCCTTTGCATGGAAATGTGAAAAGAAAGTAAACATATATGTGTGCTTACATCAATGTATGCACACAAAGACATTAAGAAGCTCCAAACCTCAATGAAAACTTGGCGTTATAATGGTGTAACACAACAATACAACATGGACTCCATCCATCTGAATGCTCTTCAAGAAAACTTGGGTTGATAGTTTTTTTATTTGCTTTTTCTCAAAAATTTCTGTTACTGCTCCCATGAAGGGCTCCATTTTTGGGGCCTGCCCTTCCCTACCCCCTCCGCTGTCCCCATGCCGTGCCCTGGCAGGAGGCTGCCTGCTGCAGCCCTGGCCTGCACCCCAGCCCTGGCAGCCAGCCCCCCTCCTCTCCCATCAAGTTTCCTTGCTATCTAGGTCAAAGATTAGCAAGAGCAATAAAAAAAAAAAAAAAAAAAGAAGAGAAAGCAAAAACCAGCATTGTGCCTTTCATGCGGACATTATTTGCTGCTCACAATGAAAAACACATCCCGCCTGTGCTTCAGTTTCCAGCCTTTGCCATGTCCCCGCACACACCAGGTCTGAGCAGGAGGAGGAGGAGGAGGAGGAGGAGGAGGAGGAGGAGAAGAAGGAGGAGGAGGGTTGCATTCCTGTAGAGGAATCAGCATGGCCAGCCTGGAGGCACAACTGTCCCAGCCCTGGGAGCACGCTGCAGCCCTCCCATTGCCTTGGCCAGCCTGGCTCATGATGCCCACGGGTGCTCCGGGGAAAGGGGCAGGCCTGGCCTCCCCCGGGCAGCCCGCAAGCCCCCCTGGGTTATACGTGCGTGGAAGAGCCCTCCCTGGAAATAAAAACCCTCCCCTGCAAGGCAGCAAGTCCTGTGTGCTCCTGACCCCTGCATCCAAAAGGATGCATGAGATCAGTGTCCTTGGGCTGTGCTGGGTGCTGGGGTGCTGCAGGGAGGTGGGCAGCCCCCTGGGAAGGTGCTGGTCGGTGGGGGGGGTGG
>NW_008796193.1:1482472-1491388 GCF_000699145.1 Aptenodytes forsteri | reverse complement strand
CAGGCGGTGCCAGCTGAGGGCAGCGCGGCTGTGCCTGCCAGCCCAGATTGTTTCAGCCCAGCGACCGCACAAGTGGCTTTGCTAAAGCTGCAAATTGATCTCATGGAAGGAAATTGAATTGTCGTTGGGGCTGGGTTTTATCTGGGCTTTGGGCTCCACTGCCTGGCTCGGCCTATTAACGTTTTCTGGTCTGATTACAGACACAGCTTGGGGTGAGAGGTCAGGTTTAAATCATGCCTCTTTCCTTTCTCATCAGAAAGCATGTCACTGAGGGGCTGGAGATGTGCGGGAGGAGTGGGGGGCCTGGGGCTGGTGGATGAGCCCCCAGGCAGCTGCCCGTGGGCTGCCCACGGGGCACTGTGGGGTGAGCTGGGGGATGCCAGGCGAGCTGGAGTGAGGGGGGGGCTGCTAAAGGGGAGCCCCGGCGAGGGCAGCAGCTTCTCCAGGCAGCAAAGCATCACTGAGCATCCTAGGTTGTGGGAGCTTGTGGGGGCTCTGCGGCCAGAGGGAGCCCAAGAGGTGCAGAGGGTCACTGCAGGTCCAAAGGTCTTTGCCATGGTGTCCCCATCCAAACTGCCCTGATGGCCAGAGGGAAGACAAGGAAGGTCAGCTTCCATTGCCAGAGGGACAGGGTTTTACTGTTATCTCTGACCCAGAAGAGTGGGCCTGGTGCGGGGGACCCATGGGCCCCCAGATAGCTCAGGCCATGGCAGTGGGTGCTCGATCAGCCCCTCCTTGGCAGGATGGGGGGCCTGGGGGCCCCTGGTCCCAGGCAGCATCTGTGATGCCATGGCAGAGCCATGCGGTGGCATGGCACTGCCGACACTGAGCATGCAGGCACTGGGAGACGGGCTTTGGAGCACCAGGAGATTATGGTTTTTCACTGATATGAGTGCTGTCTCTTACGCTCGCCTTGTGGTGTCTGGGTCTGTAGGGACCTTGTTTTGAAATGTGTTTTTCTCCCACAGCCACAAACATGGGTGACCCGTTACTTTTACTCCAAAAGAGGAAAAAGGGAAAGGTGATGCCAAAAGTGACCTTTCTCCTATAATCACAGGACCCTGGGAGCTGGAGATTTAAGGAAATATATAAATATAATTAAACTGCCTAAACTGAGGTGTGTGGGGAGACTCCTCCAGCACTCTTTGGAAGCTGTGACCACTGGGGCTGGCCAGCAGCATCCTCGCGGGGATGGGATGGGACGGCTGGTGAGCAGTGCTTGTTAGTGCCGGTGGAGCCCGGCCGTCCCCTTCCTGTACCCCCAATGCCCCTGGGTTAAGATTCTTTAATGACCTTAATCACCAGTTCATTTACAACAGTCACTTTCCCCACTGCTGCCCTCCCCCAGCATGGGAATAACATCTGCTACCCAACATTGCCCCTATAAACCGCTCCTATTTCACATCACAAAAAATATACAGGGCATTAAACTAGGTATGTTTTATAGGGGAACTGTCAAGCAGCTTAAATCCAGGCTCTGACCTACTTAAAAGTTGTCCTAATCAGACGAGGCATGTGTCTGTGTGCTGAGTTCACATCTCCACTTCCATGTGTCACCCTGGTGCTAAGAAATGAAAATGGAAATTATTTACAGAACGGAGGAGTCACATTGCGGTAGCCGAGGAGGCGGGAGAGCGGTGCTGTGTGTCTGCGCTCCTCAGGTGCAGGCAGGGCAGGTAGGGTGGGCAGGGGGGTGGGCAGGGCACCTGCCTGTCCTGTGTGATGACAGCCCCGTGGGGATGAGAAGCAACAAGGATGGGGTAGGGGGTCTCGCCCAGCCTTGAAAGTGGCCCCCAATTCTTGCTGACCCATTTTTTGCAACACTGGAGACACCTGTAAATGCGGGGTGCTACGAAGGCTGAGCCCTGCAGAGGAGGAGGGATGCTAGCGCTGCCCAGAAAAGGCAGGGTTCTTGGGTTTACTCCCATTTTCTGCCATGGACTTCACGTGCTGCTCCCCACTGATAACCAGGAGCTCCCAGCCCTGCAGGGGCTGCGTGAGGAGCAAAGCCACAGCAGGGAGGAGGCACCCGGCGACATCGATAATGGCCCCCCCCCCCCAGGCTTTGCCTTGTTGCATGGTCGCAGCTCCTGGGCCAGTGTACCCAGGGTGGCCCTGGCACCCCGTGGCACCCTGCGGGTTGCCCACACTGCTTCACACGGGACTGGGCTTTGTGCGGCAGTGGGTGCATGCGAAGTGGGTGCTGTTTCTGTGGGGAGCTGCTCATGCAGCAAAGGGGGAGGTGCAGCCATCCTGCTCCTGCCAGCGAGTCCTTGCCCAGCCTCCTGGGCAGCATGGGACGCGCGGTGCATGGAGCAGAGCAAGGGCTAGCAATGGCTCCTCGCAATATTTAACGAATGCCCCCCTGGATGCCGTGAGAGGAGGATCCTCTGGCTGTGGGTGTCAGGCTGTTCCCCTCACAGTGCTGGTGGGGGGCGGTTGAATTTCCCCTGCCATGGCCATCTGCAGTCTGCGAGCTCTTAAACACCGGATATTTATGAAGTGTCTGTAACTCCTCTGATGGTTGGCAATGCTGCCAGCAGAAACACCCGCTCCCTTCCCTGTGCACTCCCGGCACCCTGCCAGCCCAGGAGGAGGAGAAATGAGGCTTTGCCACTGTAATTCAAACCAGTCCTGAGAGCGAAAGGGATCGTGGCGAGGAGGATGCTGCCGGGGCTGCTCCGTGCACCCCGAGCCCAGCCCTCAGCCCTGGCCCGTGCCCAGCCTGGGAAAGCCACTCCCTGCGGAGCATCCTGCAGATCTGGCAGGGCTGCGGAGGTGAAAAGCCACACTGGGGTGAAGGGGGGTCTCAGCTTGCCGGGCAGAGAGGGTCACTTCCATCCCATCCCCAGGTGTGTCCTCAGCCAGCCTGCGCCTCAGGGAGCACCCAGAGACCCGGATCCCCAAGCGGTGCCAAGGGGCTTTGTGCATCTCTGCTCTGATGGGGCAGGTCCGTGTGGGCCGCCGGCCTCGGCTCTTTGGCGTGGGCGATGTGCTGGCTCCAGCACGTGTCCGAGCTGGGACCCCCCTGTGACACCCCAGCCCCTGGCCCCTGGCCCACGCTGCTTGTCATGCAATGGGCGGGATGAGCAAACACTGACACACCACCACTAATTCCCACAACATGTGCCTGCAGCCCGCAACAAGTCAGGAGACGGAGCAGGGGTAGGTCATGATGTCTTCCTGGGTGCAGGGGGAGGGAAGGGCCCCCTCCTGCCCCCAGGGCGCTGATTCAGCCTCCCAGGACCGTGTGCCTGGCTCCGTCGTGAGTCACAGGGCAAGGAGCACGCACCCGCCCGGGTGCATGGGAGCATGGCTCCCTGCCCAGCTGGGGTCCCGGCACTGCCTGGCAGCCACTGCAGCCGCGCTGGGCTCCTGGGCACTCCCCCGGCTGGGACCAGGCATCGGGTGCTGTGCCTCGCTGCAGTGACCACAGAGAGGAAGAACAGTTTAGCCTGTGGCCTCCTTGTCTGGACCAGGGATCTGCTTGTGGAGGGTGTCAGGAATTAAAATACTCCTGAGGCCAAATCCCATTTCCGTGTAGCTGCTCTGCCTCAGGCAGGGAAGAGCAGCACCCAGCCCCGGGCTCCCTGGGAGCCCAGCAGCCAGCCGGACCCTCGCCTGTGCCCTGGCCGTGGAGGTAAAGCCTCCGGCCGGGACACCATGTTATCCTCACCGTCTCACAGCTTGGCCACTCTCATCCTTGGTTCCCACTCCCAGAGGTGTTTGACAGAATAGCAAGGCAGAAAAAGGAGCTGGGGAAAAGTGGAGCTTCATTCCCCGGGGAATGTACCAAACCCAAAGTGTCGCCCCATGGTCCTGTCCTGGCCACGGCTCTGCAGGACGGCGGGTTCCCCAAGGCTCCCCTGTCAGAGGTTTCACTCAGGGGCTTTCCCTCTGAGCTAGGAGCCCAGCTCAGCCTTCAGAAACCCAGAGCCCTGATTTCTTCCCCCTTGTCTCCCTTTGCTGCCGATTTTTCCTATTTCTCTCCCACCACCTGCCTGGACCCCTGGGTTTGCCAGACCCCCACCCCCAGCACAGAGGTGTCCGGCTCCGACCATGCCGGGGATGCACCGGGGGTGCACGGGGGCCAGGGCTGCACAGCAGTGGCCGTCAGCAGACATCAAAGGGGCTGCTTTAATGGGGGATTGAGTGTTCAGGGCTAGTGCCCGGGGTATCTGCCGCTTTCCGCTCCCCCCACAAGGCACTTAGTCCCTAATTAAACTGTACACAGCATTCCTTCCCCATCACACCTCGTAAAAATGAGGAACCCACAGAAAACGGGCTGTGTTACACCGAGGATAATGATCATGGCACGGTGCAGCGAGGGCTGCGACTCCAGCGGAGAGCAGAGACCCTGCCAGGGAAAGTGTGACCCGGGGTGTGTGTGTGTGTGTGTGCTCGTTTCTGTGTCAGTCACTTTGTGTTGGCATATGTGCAAATAAATAGTAATCCACCATAATGAGAGCAAAAAAAAAAAGCAGATTTGCAAACATGCCCTGGTGGCCGAGGGACGTGTGATAGAGGTGTGAGCTGCACGGGGCAGGCTGCTCGCGGTGTCACGCAGAGCCGGTGCACAGCTGGACTCCTCAAAGCCTTTGCTGCTGAGAGCTCCAGGAGCAGGGAGAGCCCATCACTGCAGTTTCTGGCCTGTCTGCCCTCGCTACCGGAATCAAACCTGGGAATATGGCAATCCTCAGCACCGCAAGGGTGTTGGATGTCAGGGATTCAAAGGTGGGGATTATAAAACTGATTCTGTAAAGCAAACCCAAATATGTAGAACTGAAATCTGCCATTCAGAGGCTCGAGTTAGACCAGGAAAACCCGGATCCCTCCTGCTCTCTGCAGACACGCAGGACACAGGGGAGTTTGTCCCAAGCCACGGTTCGTCCCTTTGTCCGGAGCATCCCGGGCCGTCCCGCTGCCCTCCCAGCTCCAGGCAGGGCTGTCTTCCCCAGGTAGCCGCATGCCACTGCAGCAGTAAAACGCATTACTTTGGTGTCTAGTAGGGTGAGAGGAGGCGATCAGACAGATGCTATAGATTAGTGTTCCTATTGGCTTCGCTATCAAACCGGGGCAGGTTTTTTAGGACGGTCAGGTACTTGCTCCTGGTGAGCTCTGGGCCCCTGCCTGGCGAGGGTGCCCTGTCCTCTCCCGGCCCCGATGGGGATGCAGGCTCTCACCAGGCGGGAGAAGCTCTCGCTGATGCTCAGCTGCATCTCCCGGTGCGGGCAGGAGCCGGAGGGCTCCGCTCCTCCGGCCTGGTCCACCGTCCCCCTTTAATGTGTTTTACACATGTGACGAATATTGAAGGAATTTGTTTTTTAAAGCCTGTTTTGATTGAAATCGCACACAAACCAGCTCATGCTTGGAGCCTTCCTGTAAGTTATTATTATTTTTTTCATTTCGGGGGAAGATTATGTTTCTTAGGCAAACAGGAAAAACAACGGGGAAAAAAGGCTCTGTTTGTTTCTTTAGCTTGGAGCTGGATCTTGGAGCAGTTCCCCGTGGTGGAGATGATGGTGTGGGCAGCACTGAGGCATCAGAGGGTCCTGTCAATGTGCAAAGGGCTGGCTTGGGGTAAGTCTGCCACCCCCCAAATACAGGTGACCTTGCAGGGACACAGCACAGCAGAAAGACCTTCCCAAACCAGGTGGGGACATGGGTCTTCAAAGATACGAGGCCAACAAAGCCCATGTCCCTGTTCAGGTTTTAAACAGTTTTTTACAGACATTTTGGGTGTGATGTTTCTTTTTTAGGGGCCAGAAAGAGCCCAGCGTGGAGCAGTGTGCCCCGGAGGGTGGCTGGGGGGGGAAAGCAGCCCTGCCGAAGGGACCCTTCCCGGACACACCTCCAAATCAACGCAGCCTCTCCTCTGGCTTCGAATAACCCACATGGCCACCAGCACAGCAGCACGGAGGGACACACGTGCAACGACCGCTGGTGATCTGGACGTGTGAGCACACCAGACCATGCAACCCACCCTCGCGTTCCCCCATCCTCCCTCCCTTGCACCATGATGCTTGGACCATCTGTGCTCCCCATAGCAAGGATGTGCCTTCAAGTCAGAAGCTGTAGGTAGCCCTGCAGTAGTGTCTGCAAGATCATCCAAGTAACTTCGGCATGCAGGCAAGCAGAACTGAGCCAGTGGGGTACCTGGGAGAGATATTTTCCTCTCTCCCTTCTCCTTTGGAGGAAGGGAGGGGGTGGACGGAGCTGCTGGAGGCGCAGCAGGGTTTGGGGAGCGCAGGCAGCAGCCCATCTCCTAACGCGGTGTGTGAAAGCAGCTGTGGGTGGGAGCAGGAGCCCCTCTTGGTGGGAACGAGGAGGCGTTTGCAGGTCATTTCAGCATGTTGTCCCAGTCAAATATTTGTCTAGTTAATAAATATATTGTTGTTTTTTTCAGTGAGGAAATGAGGAGACTGCAAAGAAAAATAATGAAAGGCCTTTCTTGTGCAGTCCTGCTCTGCAAGAACCTGGATCAGGCCCTCCGCCTTCTCCTTGGCCCTCACGCTATAAGAAACCCTGCTGCGGATTTCACAACGGCGTGATTGACAAGATTAGAAATTATCTCCCCCTCTCTCTACATATAAGGTTACTGCCGCTCCAGGCACAGTGTGAAATTCCCCTTGCCGGAGCTCATTAAATGGGTCAATGGACGCGTTCCAGCTTCTCTGCAGTTCACAAAGGGCTGAGTCCTGGCCACCCCACCAAACTCTGTCCCAGGCTGTTGACGAGTAAGTGCTTCCATATGGCTCACCTCAGCATCTCCAGAAAGATAACAGAGAGCTAATGGCTTGCAGATTCCACGGATGCTCGTCGTCAAACGTGCAGAGGAACCGGGGGCTCGGGGCTGCGTTCAATCACAGCTGATTGGGACGGAGGGGACCCGTGGGCTCCCTGCCAGCCTTCATCCCCCACAGACCTTCCCCTTGGGCTGGGGGGCACCGGGAAAGGGCAGCACGTTCACACAGCCGTGTCGGGAACTGGGAAGGGCGAGCGGGCAGCCACAACCCCAGATGCACCAGCATTTGGTGGGTGAGGTGGTGCCCTCAGACGTGCAGCTCTGAGCTTTCATGGCGTCTTCACAACTCCTGGGACAAGCAATGACAGGTACCGAACAGTGGCAAGACCCTTTTCTTGTACTGGATGCACCCATGGGCCATTCAGATGCCTTCAGGCCAGAAAGCCACCGATGTGAAGATGGGGAGAAAGGCGGCGAAAGCATTCCTTCTGAGATATTTGCCCTTTCCCCCTTCTTTTGTTTTTTAATGGCACTTCAGTGAGGAGGTCACTTCTCTGAATCACATTTACTGTGAGGAACCATTTACAAATTTCTCCCTGACATTCATTCCTCTCTGTGAATCTGCCTGTAGACCACACGCTCGGAAGCTCATCCTGCACGTCCTGCTTGTGTTGGCTGGCCGCAGGCATCACCTGGCATTTCTCCTCTCCCACAGCTGGATGGCTCCTGTTGCTTACCAGTGCAGGGAGCATTTCAAATGCACCCAAACACGCTGTTCAAAATGCTGCTGTTGAATATTTGAGTATAAAATTTATATTTAATGAGCGCATGTGCTGGGAAAGTTTGAGCACCGGCATTATTCATGCAGAAGAGACACAATGGGGTCAAGAGCACAGGTGAATCGAAGCGGTCCCCACGTCAGAACAAGCACTCATGGGATGTGGTTTTCTCTGCTCAGGCTGCTCCATCACCTCCCACAGCGCTGCCACCCTGTCCCCACCCGTCCCCCTATTGCAGGGAGGTGTTTTGGGATACTCTGGGATATGGTCCCCTGCACTCGAAGAAGTTAGAAAATGACCAAAATTTGGAAAATGGGGTGTCCTTGTCTGTCCCATCACCAGGCAGCCTGCCAGGCCTGCTGTCATGATGCCGAGGATGGAGATGAAGTCTGGGGCCAAAGGAGGAGACCCTTCAGCTCCAAGAAGTGTCTGCACATGACACAGAAGCAGGAGGGCTCGGGGAGGATCACCGTGCTCGTGGAGCAGTGATTGAATGCACCACTGGAGGAGCTGTGACCTGTGTGGTTTATGGTCTCCTAATTACCCAGCTCAGCATTGTCGCCACCCAATTAGGTCCCTTCAGTCCAGGGTATTTGCGTAACTAACCACCGATTAAAGTCCCCACTCTCAGCTCCCCGGGGCTGCTTTCCTTGGGGTCAGGTAGTGATGCAGGGTGGTGGTAGTGCCTGATGAGCTCTTGACACTGCTTTGGCAGGGGGAGCTCACTCCCCGGGACCACAGACCCCGCTCTTGTGCGAGCCCATGGATGGGCTCCAGGCACGGCTCCACCTCGCCAGGACTGATTCGGGCTGGCACTGTTTCAGCAAGCATCGCTCTGCGTTCCCTTTGCAAGGAATGGGGGGAATCCATGGCTCTGGGATGCCCTCCCCACTCTGCCCCTCTCCTTGGCTGCAAAACAGGGTAATTCTAGTGTACGGTGCTCAGGCATTTCCAGCACAGGTCTCTCAAAGGGAAGGGTCCCCCGCGGGACCACCTCCCCTCTCTAGAAACACTCTCCGAGCCCCACAAACAGCAGGTCTGGAGAGAGGGGACGTGGCCCCAGGAGGGTAAAGGGGGCTGCTAGCAGGTCCTGCTGCCTGCGGGCAACTCAGCTTCAGAGCTCTGCTTTCTTCCTTTCCCTCCTTCAGTGAGAAGCTGAAAACCCCCCATCCTCGTCTGCTTTACACGCTGAAGCCGAAATAAATGAAATTACCTTTAATTATTCTCATTACTTTCCTTGGGAATGCTGGAGTGAAAGGCAGCATTTAGCTGTGAGCTACAGCAGGGCTCTGCCCTTCCTCCTGCCCCCCAGCCCGCTGCCAGGGGAGCCAGCCCCCCCCGTCCCCCCGCCACAAGGCATGACTCACTCCTCCAACGCCCAGGACACACATA
>NW_008796193.1:1479024-1482285 GCF_000699145.1 Aptenodytes forsteri | reverse complement strand
AAGGGGGAAGGGGGACCAGGGGTCAGGGGCTCGCGGGGGTCAGGGCTCGCAGCCAGGCGGGGATGACCTGCCCATTTCCAGACCACCTTTGGGCTCGGGGAGCCTCGTGGGGGGGCCAGTGGGGCAGAGCGGGTGTGTGGAGGGCAGCTCTTGCACCTTCCG
Organism: Aptenodytes forsteri; assembly: GCF_000699145.1. NCBI lineage: Eukaryota > Metazoa > Chordata > Aves > Sphenisciformes > Spheniscidae > Aptenodytes > Aptenodytes forsteri. The sequence goes on along the minus strand of NW_008796193.1, from coordinate 1,482,123 downwards.
GGCTGGTTGCAGCTCCGCAGAGCCCAGGCAGGAGGGTGTCAGGCCATAGGGAACTTCCATTGCACCGCATCCCCCTTTCACCGCTTGTTTGTCCCATCCTGCGAGGTGCCGAGGGACGGATCCTGCAGCTCCCGGCGCCTCGCTGCCTGCAGCAGGACGATGGGCAGGACACGTTTCCAGCCGGAGGGTGCTGCCTTAGCTCCCAATCCCGGCGATGCTGCAGAAGAGTTGCCAATTATTCTTCCCTGTTTAATGATTTCTGGACCTGCAGCTTCGTTACGTGCCGTCTGGCACCTTGCAGCAGGTGCTTGCTGGGATATTTATGTATACAGGTCAGGCAGGCCGGCTCTGGAGAGGCTGCGAGGCTTCAAGCTGCTTTGCTTGGCATGGCCGCCCGCCTCATGCCTGTCCAGGGATGAGCCGGGAGCGGGACCACGGGGACCAGCAGCTGGGTGCTCCCGCTGGCTCCCCGGAGCAGGCACCGCTCTGCAAACGGCTGCTCCCCCGCGTCTCTTCTCTCCCCATCTTGTAGGCATGGAGAAGGAGTATTTTCCTCTTCGCAGCAACAGGGCTGGAGAGCAAATCCGTATCTCCTGAGCTGTGAAGGAAGGAGCACCCACCCTCCCACCCGGTGTGCTTTCCATCCAGCTCATGCCCAGGAGAGAAGAAAGAACAAATCAAATCCATCCAGCTCATGTCCAGGAGAGAAGAAAGAGCAAATTAAACACCAGCCCCATGGGACCTCCCAAAATAGACCTTCCCTGGGCCGGCAGTGCCCTGGCAGCAGCGGAGAAAGCCCCGTCATGTGAGAAGTTGGGAAGGGGAGTAGGGGGGCCAGGAGCCCAGTCCCAGATGGACACTGGGCCATTCTTCTGGAGAAGGTCTTGTTACCCTCCAAGGTCAGCCATAAGTGACACTGAAACCACCGGGGCCTTTGGGAACGAACGTTGAGACACGTTCGCTGTCAAATGGAATCTATTAAAAGGGATTAGACGCTTTTTTCATCAATACCCCTGTGACACCATGATGGGTTGAAATTGCTGCAAAAACATCATTATTAAAAATGGGTCTATTAGTATTAGAATGGACAGAAGCTTCTCGCTAATTTTAGCAGCAACTGCTGGAGCCGGGACCGGAGGGGAAGCAGCGGAGGTGGCCCCGGGAAGGGGCTGTGGGAAACACAGGTGAGGTGGGAGCGGAGCGATGCTGGGGGGCTGCGGCAGGGCGGGTGTCCCCTCTGCGGCGCTGCCGGTCGCACCAGCCCAGCACTCAGGCACACGTGCCGCAGCGCTGCCTCAGCACGAGAAGCAAAGTGGTTGCTCGGAAATAGAGCAAACAAACACGCAATCATCTTTGCTCTTAAGTGCATCCATCAGTGGCAAGAGACGCTCCGGACACAGGCGTGCATACGTGCTCCTTCAAAGATGGCAATCCGGTTGAGAGCATCATCAGGGACAGAAAGAGACGGCTCGAATGTTTGAGGTCCATTACCTATAAAGGGGTTTAAGTGGAGGCTGGAGACTCTTGCGAGCTAACAGGAGATGGCAGGGCCATGCCTCCCGGGCAGGGATGCTGCATGCCCAGGAGGACACATCCCATCCTTGCGGCTGTTGGGGTGGAGGCTTGGCACCACCTGGCACAATCTGCCTGCGCATCCCGGGATGCCTTGAATCCGAGGAGCTTTACCTGGGCTGGGTCGGAGGGGAGGCAGTGGGCAAGGGGAGAGCTGTGCGAGCCTGGCACGCCACGGCCCTGACCACACCGGGGCAGGCATGTGGGCGTCTCCAGGCTGGAGTTGATTCCCCGATGAGGTGGATTTCAGTTTAGCTATTTTTTATTGCTAGGAAAGCAAAGCTAACAAAACAGAGTCGCACTGACGGTTCCTGCCCATTCAATGCACGGAGGGACTCACAGACTGTCTCTCACTGCCATGCTACAGCCGTCTCCTGGTGTGTGCACAGGGCACCGGGGGGTCCCAGGGGCAGTGACCGAGCAGGGCTGGGGCTTGGGCAGCCCTGGGGGATGCTGGATCAGCCCCCAGCTGCTGCTGTGTCCCATCCCAGCAGGGGCTTGTGCCAAGTTGCCGCAGCAGCGAGCAGCATCTCCGAGGCTTCGCCTGCACGGGGATGGGATGGACAGGGCACCGCTGGGCGATGGAGCTCAATGGACCCCCACAACTGTCACAGGCACATGGTGTGTAACCTCCGGGGGGGACAGGGGCAGCCCTGGGGGGGCTGCCGGGCTCCTACGGCATCTCGCAAAGAAACCAGCCTCCGCAATTAGGGAAGTGCCTCTCTGGAGCCGGTTTCTTTCTTTATGAGTGCTCAGGCTATGTTCAGCAGAGCTGGCTGAAATTGTTGACAGGTTGTTTTTTCTACTGAGAAATGCAGTTTTATCAAAATCAAAGTGTTCCCTGGGAATGAGCGGATTTTGACAAAGTTTTTGAGGGAAATGCGTCTGAACAAATCACTTTAACTCTTTTGCTTTATTTTTCACAGAGGTAAAAATAACTCCTTGGATCTTTGTGTGGTATAAATCCTATACAATACAATTAATCTAATATTTATTATATCACATCATGCATTGACTTTGTCAACTGAAACATTTAGCTGGTGACAAAAGGATTCAAAAATTCTCTTTCATAAAGCAGCTGGCTCGCTCACCAGCACAAATCCCTGAATTTCTCATGCAATGCAGATTTTGCTTTTGGAACAACTTGAGTATGAAACACAGCACCCAGAGCCGTGGCCAGTGGTTCAGAGGAGAGCCAGTGGGGTTCAGCCCTGGAGAGTCCAGGCCTGGAGAGATGGTTTGTGAAGACAGGAGGGGCAGAGGACATGGTGCAGTGGCCCAGGGAAAGCTGAGCCCCCGGCACAGCACCCCCCCGCAGCCAGCACTCTCAGAGATTTAACCTGAGTTTGTTTTCTCCTGGCCCTTCCCAGCCTGCTGCAAAGCAACAGATGGTATCTGATATCCAGCTCTAAATGTTAGCTTTGATAATCAGCTACATACCATTATTATAATTAAGCCTCATTTGTGTGCAGGCTTTCCTTCTTTATTCTCTCCTCCTCTCCTCTCTCCTCTCCTCTCCTCTCCTCT
>NW_008796193.1:1471504-1478705 GCF_000699145.1 Aptenodytes forsteri | reverse complement strand
TCCCCTTCCCTTCCCTTCCCTTCCCTTCCCTTACCGTAGGACCCTGATCCTGACTGAAAGCACAGCCTGAGTTGACTATCAGGGCTGCCCCTTACAAGGCTGCAGGGACGAATCCTGCCCTCGCAGACAGTGGCCGTCCAAGGGATCCGCTCTTTCCCGGCCAGGCTGAGACCCCGGTTCCTCTGGACTTTCCCCTCCAACCTCCGTTTGAGGAGCCATGGGGTTTGTCTCCCAGGCCAGGCACTCAGTGCCCCGAGCGCCCCGGCTCCTCCGGCAGCGGCTGCCGCTGGCGGGCTGCCGGTGCAGGGGTGCCCGGCCAGCTCGGGATGCAGGTCTGGGGAGGGGGTGCGGGAGCAGGGGTCCCCCCCCTGGCTGAAGGGCTCCAGGTGGCACTAAAACCAGCCACAGCTCTTGGAGGTAAATCGCAGCGAGTCCTTGCCATGAAGAAAGCCAGGGGCCTCCTGCTGCCGGGGTCATTTGTGAGCAGCGCTTGGATGGGGCTTATTTCTCCTAATTGGGCTGATTCTGGTAATTTGCGCCCGGCCATTTTGAAGCATGGTTTGTTTGCATTTCCCCGTGGCTCACTCATTTTGTGCACTAATTAGGTAATTTCCCACATAACTTGGCCGGTTCCCCCGGCCCCTGCTCCCTCTGCAAGGTCTGTCCGGTAGCACCCGCTCTGCTGGGGGTGTCCCTGGGGCTGCTGGGGAGGGAGGGGTGGGTGACGTCCCATGCCCGGCTGCTGGCATATGCTTCCCGCCACACAGCTGGCGGCCACAGTCCTTTTCCTTTGGGCAGTGGGATTCGTCTTGGAAAGCTCAAGGTGCTGGAAGGGCCATCAGTAACGCTGTGTTTGAAGGAAGGGGTGGAAGGATTTTCCACGTGGTCTGTCACAGCCCGTCTGTGCTTGCTTCTCCCTCTGCTCTGCTACACCCTCTCTGCTATCCAAGCCTTGGGCTCCCAAAGCCAGACTCTTCCCGGGACTTTCTCTCCCTATCGCCCTGCCTGGGAGGGTGATCTCACAGCTCTGCTGCTAAAAGCGTGCCCTAGGACACCAAAACCTCCTCCTGACAGCTCGGCTGTGCTTTGAACTCAGACTTCTGAGGGCACAAAGCTCCTGCAAGAGCCATCCTGCTCCCTTGAGCCCCATCCACCCTGCTGCAGGGCACAGCTCTCACCGCCGGCAAAGAGGACCCGCTTCTGCTCAAGGACCACCTCTGGCATGTCCATGGGAGATAGACAAGCAGCAGGGGAGCAAGACAGTCCCTATGCAATCCCTCACCTGGGGTTGGCCCTTTTGTTTGCAAACCCAAAATACCCCCCCAGAAAGCCCGCAGCCCCGTGCATGGGATGCCCATCCCCGGCAGCATCTCCCGCTGGCTGCGGGTGCCCGGTGCCTGCCCGGCAGAGCGGGGCTGCAGCAGTCGTGCAGAGTTCATGGACTGGCATCAGAAGGGCCGACATACCAGCGTACCTCCGGGCATAGCCGCCTCGTAAAACAGGCTTTTTAATTAACCGTAGGAATAAAGCCGTGGACAGTCCGTAACCATGGCGACGTGGAGCCAATCCCAGAGGATCCCCAGCCAGCTGGAATATTTGCTGGATGGCAAAGCTTCAGACCAATGTTTAATGGTGTTCGACTCTATTCGGGGAAACAATTACATGCTCCATTTTCAATGTAGTCAGCTGAACAATAGATTAAATGAAGCAATTTAGACAGAGGCTTCTCTGCTGCTGCCCGGCCCAAGGGGCTCCTCCTCCACCGGGCTGGACTGCTTCCTCCGGAGAGCAGGCGTGGGGGAGATATTGGTGCTGCCCACGGCAAGAGCCGCCCTCGCGGGGATGAGAGAGGTCCTTGCACTGGTGGTGGCCCCAGCGCGTTCCTCCTGGGCTTCCTTGGGTGGCCTGGGCTAGCAGAGACGTGGCCCACCTACGCTCATCTCTCCTCTCTAACCATGACCGGTGTTGGATGGTTGAAAGGACTACAAAAGCCTCCATCACTGCCTACTTAACTTTGCAGACCTTGAGGATGAGGTCTTCCTTGCTCCCAACTCACTTTGGTGTCTCAGTCTCTGCAGACTGCTGTCTCCCCATGCTGGCGGGGCCACGCAGCTGGACCCGGCACAGCTGATGCTCCGCTCCCCTCCCCTCCCCACCCCGTGGACCCGGCACAGCTGATGCTCCGCTCCCTTCCCCTCCCCACCCCGCCTGCTATCGCCCTTCCTCCTCCGTGACACACGTCTCTCTGTTTCTCACCTCCCTTTCTCAGAGCTCGCCCTTCCTGAGCTCCATGACCTCCTTTCTAGTTCAGGAATAGCCTGTTCCTGCACTGGTGTGTCATCACCATTGCACAGAAACCACCTCATGGACAGGAGACACGCCATCCAGAGAAATGCCTTTTAAGGCATGCTGGGATTTAATTAATTGCTGCCTTTATTTTACTAGTATAAAAAATGCAGGTCTTTTAAATATTTTCTAAGATGACATCAGTGTCTTCAGTTTAGTTTGGATTTTATTATTGTTATTATTTTAGCTATTCAAAGAATGTGAGGAGTAGTAGAGGTTAGTGACTCTAACTCCTGCCACCACGCCTTGCTTAGGCTTGTTTTTCCTTCTCCTTGACCTTAGCACATCCACTGGCATGACAATCCACTCTGACCTTCTACATTATGTCCTTTTTCTGCAAGTAATTGGTTTGCTCCCTTGGTGGTTCAGCTTATCAAGCCCGATCTGATACTCTCGGCAGCCTTCCTCCTCTGCGGTGTTCTGCAAGGTTTATTATTCTCCCCCTCTTCCTCAGCTGGCTGCTCCATCTCAGCCGTTTCACCTCTGGTTTTATAACCATGGGTAGGGCTAACAGTTTAATGGACAAGCCCACTCTTGCACAATTACTCCATGAAAACATTTCTTGGATTCACGACGAGTGTTTGCCTGGCAGTTGAAAAGCAGAGGGGCTTTTTTTGGTGCCCATCTCAAGACCTTTTGAAGCCGCCTGACGTCAGGAGCATGAGCACGCGGAATTGATTGCTTTCTATGTGCCATCAAGTTGGGCTCACAAAATCACTAGTTGTTCTTGAAAATGTAGGCTGTTATTCTTCTGCCAATGACTCAACTAACACTAAGCATTAATGGAAGAATGTTATTAGGTACGGTTACTCAAACTAGGGTTACTCAACTAGACATTTATCCCCATGAGAAGAGCTCTTCCTCCTCACTCACCCTTTTCTGTCTCTTTTGTCAAAGCAAACTCAAGGGCTTATTTCAGGTCCCAGCATGTACGATCTTGAAGAGAAAGATTTGTCTCTAGGCCAGGAGGAAACCATCCAAAAGCCACCTCCTCCTCTTCCTCCTCTGATTCTACCCTTTCTCCACCTGACTGTGGACCTCTGGCACCACCACACTCTTGGGGCTTGGAAAGGTCCTAGAAAAGAAAGCAAAAAGCAGTGTTTCTTGAAGTTTTGCAAATTGCTGCTGCCGCTCCCTGGCCTGAGCCCTGCCTGGGGATTGTGGCAGCGGAGGGGACGGAGGAGCTGCCCAGGGGTGGCCATGGTGGGACTACCAGCCCCCCGCATAGCCTGGTTCTGGTGTGAACTGCTAAGTACCACCACACCAAAAATGAGTTTGGCCTCTATTTCCATTCATGGAGCTCAGTAGTAGAGGACAAAAAAGAAAGAAAGAGGGAAAAGCCAGGCTGTGCTCGAGAACAAATTGTTTATCAGTATTTCCCACAAGGCATCAGCAGTTCTTTAAAGAGGACAAAACCAGAGGGACTTTACAGAGAAATCCTTGTAGGGGCTCCGGTGGTATTAGTTAAATTAGTTTCTATATTTGACCAATGTAAAAGTTTATCTTTAAGTCTCCTATATTTTTTAAATATGACATCAATGTCTTTGGCTTTGTTTTGATTGTCCTTAACTACCAGGTTTTATTATTATTATTTTTTTAAACTATTCCAAAAAAATTGAGAATATTTACTCAGGGCATAAAAATACCCCCAAATTCTGATGTCTTTGGCAGACAAGTGGCGGGGGCGTTGTTTTTGCGTGTGATAAATACTCCTGCTGCCACGTTACTCCCACCACGAATTCAACGATTGTTTACTTTTCAGCTCAATTTTTAAAAACCTAAATGTTCTGAGCTGAGTTAATGTTATATTAATTTTTTAAACCAACAAGGCAAACTGGCTCGTAATATAAATATTTTACCAACCATTTATAAATATCGTGGCTGCTAAAAAACCCAACACAGTTGGTCAAAAAGCTTCAGAGGCTTCGTGCTTGGTGGGAGCCGTGCCGGTGGCAGCGCGGTCCAGCAGAATGGAGAGATCCGGCGCGGGAGATGGCAGCGGTGACTCGGACCCGCTGGAAGGTTTCAGATCTGGAGGAGTTTTGTTCCCATTTCTCCCCAGTCTCTCTGTTTCCTGGAGCTGAATGTGGAGAAAACCGTGTTGCAGCTGCTCCCGACCACGGGGAAATCTGTTCTCGACTTGCTCCCATCCCTATCCTGCCTGGTCGTGGGCTGGATCCTGTCGGCACTGTGGGGATGGGCACGCCGCTTGGCACAGAAGACAGTGAGGGCACTGCATCTCATTTCTGCAGTGGTCGGTCCTCCGATCCCGAACTGAGGACCGGACAAATTTTTCTCCTGTTGATGCTAGATTTCTTGTCGGTCGGATCAGCAGCGTTGACAGCCCGTGGGGCAGCGGCAGCCCCCTCCGTGCCATACTCACCCCGGGACCTTCCAGTATGACCAGCGATGGGCTGGGGGGGGATGCAGATGAGCTGGGAACCTTGCACAGAATCAAATCAAATTCCTGATCTCAGTGCGGTTTTGAGACCGGTGTTTCCAGCAGGAAAAACTACAGGTGACCAGGGCTTGCCCTGTCCCTGGTGGGAACCCAAAGGGCTGGAGCCAGGAGGAGATGCAGGGAGGGAAACAGACTATAAAATTCACTTTCAAACAAGTGAAAACAGCATTAAACAAACATGTAGCCCTTTGTAAGGGAGGATAATCCCTCCATTCAGATGTTAACATTAAGGAGTTATAACAAGGCTTTAGCTGTTTTTTCTTCAGAGCAGGAACAGTAATTCTGTAAGTACATCTTGGGAAGTCTTTCAAAGGGTAGGGAAGTGACAGTAATAAAACTGGACAGGTACCTTTGAGAGAGCAAGCACGGGATGTAATGGCCACGAGCCCGCGCAGACCTGGCTGCGTACCAGTCCTGGGCATTGCTGATGGGCTTCTCCTCTTGCCGCAGGAGCAGAGCAAGGGAGAGATGCTACAGGGCGGAAAAATAATAATAATAACAGAAAAGTGGAAAAACTACAGGTGACCAGGGCTTGCCCTGTCCCTGGTGGGAACCCAAAGGGCTGGAGCCAGGAGGAGATGCAGGGAGGGAAACAGACTATAAAATTCACTTTCAAACAAGTGAAAACAGCATTAAACAAACATGTAGCCCTTTGTAAGGGAGGATAATCCCTCCATTCAGATGTTAACATTAAGGAGTTATAACAAGGCTTTAGCTGTTTTTTCTTTACAGCAGGAACAGTAATTCTGTAAGTACATCTTGAGTCTTTCAAAGGGTTGGGAAGTGACAGTAATAAAACTGGACAGGTACCTTTGAGAGAGCAAGCACGGGATGTAATGGCCACGAGCCCGCGCAGACCTGGCTGCGTACCAGTCCTGGGCATTGCTGATGGGCTTCTCCTCTTGCCGCAGGAGCAGAGCAAGGGAGAGATGCTACAGGGCGGAAAAATAATAATAATAACAGAAAAGTGAATGGGATGGGATGGGATGGGATGGGATGGGATGGGATGGGATGGGATGGGATGGGATGGGATGGGATGGGATGGGATGGGATGGGATGGGATGGGATGGGATGGGATGGGATGGGATGGGAAGCCTCTTCTCCACAAGGCTGAGTTCTGGGTGGGCCTGTGGAAACAGTGGGAGGTGTGGGATGCATGGTGGTGGCAGGAGCACAACGGAGGGAATGGGACAGAACCTTTGGAGTTTGACTAGCCAGATCAAAGAAGCCAAACCTCTGTCCCTGGCCCTCTAGCTGCTTTCCTTGAGCTGGAGGCCGAGCTGATAGTTTGCTCCCTTATGAAAAGACACCAGGGAGGCAGAGCTATTTCCTCTTCAGACTGGGTGATTTTATGGCTGTTTGCACATTTCCCAGCTCGCTTCGGCCGTGACCCAGTCTGGAAGAGATCCCCACCTGTCTGGGAACACGTGGGAAAAGCAAGCACAAGGAAATCTCCCTTCCCTCCCCTTGCCTCACGGGCAGCTCCTGCCCATGCTGCCGCGCTGCCAGGCAGGCTGGTTTTGCCCATCGCCGCCATGAGCCATGCACGGGCAATCGGGGGGTCAGTTTTGCTGCAGGGTCCCGAGGGGATCACAGCACCCAGGCATCATGTGCTCCCACCATCCTGCCCATCTGCACGCTCACCCTGCCTGCCAGGGTCCGTGTGGCTGCTTGCAAGTTCACCTGCCTTCTATCCTCATCCCCCCATCTGTAGGCATTTGGTTGGACATTTCGCTCCCCAGGATCCTCAGTGCAATGTCTTTCCCATTGCTGGATTCACACAGATGAAAGTGTGCGTCTTGCAGCCCAAAATGGAAGAAAATGCAGTAGCCAGCCCAGCAGCCCAGGGAGCTCCTCCGGGGGTGAGCAGGGAAGCGTGCCTGGAGCCCCGTGCCCACCCTGAGCCTGTGTGCCAGCTGCTTGTGCCTGGCATGGGGGAGCCCCGTGGACTTGCCCAGGCTGGGAGCAGGGCTAGCTGGGGCCAAGGGGGCCAGCAACAGCCTCCTCTCCAGACCTGAGGCTAGACATCGACTGCAGGAGCTGCCCTGTTACTCCTGGGAGAGCTCCAGGGGAAAGGCTGCGGTGGAAATGTCATCACGAGGAAGATGTCAGCCGATGACGGGAAGCGCTGGGAAACGCCACAAGTGTGGTCGAGGAGGGACAGTATCCAGGCATCCTGGGATGTAAACACCAAACACACGCGAGGTTGCCAGAGGAGATGGGATGAAATGAAAAGCGCAGGCTCGGTGCCAGGTTCCTGGTGGCACAGGACATTTGGGTCTAGCAGAGTGTTCTGGGGGGGACAGGGCATGCTTGGAGGGCTTGGGGGGGACTGGGAAGCATGTTTTGGGTCCCCCAGCCCCCCAACCATCTGCTGCCTTGCCGGGGGGGGGG
>NW_008796193.1:1461947-1470917 GCF_000699145.1 Aptenodytes forsteri | reverse complement strand
CCGGGGGGGGGGTGTCTCCACCAGCCCCTCCAACCCGAGCGGTGAATGCTGGGGGAGAAGATCCCTACGAAGCTTCCTGCCAATGTGCTGACAGCGCTCCAGGCTCCCTCCGAAACGTGGCAGCAGCCTCGTCCAGAGCAGCCGGGGCAGGAGCGAGATTTCTGCTTCCTGACAATAGCTGAGCCCGGGCCAGCCTGCATCCCCCGGGGTGTTCTTCCACCCCGCTGTCCCCCATACATGCTGGGATGGTGGGACACAAATCCAAGCCTGGATGTTTCCTCTCCGCCTCCCTCCTCCCCTCCCATCCCCCCGGCCTGTCTTGTCTGCATCCAATGCTCCAGTGAGTATTAATAGAGTTGCAATGTCTGACATCTCAAAGGAATCCCCTGTTGGGAAAAAAGCTGTTCCGGGTCTGGCGGTGGGGCCGGGATATCCCTTCCCCGGCGGTGGAGGGCTCTGGTGCTCCCCGGGCTGCTCCCGGCACAGGACCTGGGCTTTATGGGGCTCCTGAATTTAAACCTAAATTATAGATCCCCATACACTGGATCTGTATATTTAAGCATTTAATGGGGTTTTATGCAGGCTATTTTTACAACTTTAATGCACTTAGCACTAATTTGGGGAAGTTTAATGCAAAACACATAAATGTTGGATGGGAGACGGCCGAGGTGTTTTATAGCCTCTGGGAATTGCACAAAGTATGTGGGGCTCATTTCGACTTCTGATATCACTCAGCACAAAATTACCTTTGCCTGGCCGGGTGCCAGGGAGCCGCGGGCTGTGGCTGGCAGGCATGATGTATTGCAATGTCACTCTCAGAGCGGTGACCATGGCCATATATAAACCCGAGACCCAGGCAAGGGCTCAAAGCCTTGTTAATGCCTTCCCTAATCTGGCAGGATCAAATTTGCCCGATGCACTCGGAGCCGCTCCGACTCACATCCTCTGGTTTGTGTGGTTGCCTTATTACGTGTTGTGGGGAAAGTGGAGACATCTTTGGTGCAGAGAAAACAGCCCGCAGCGCCGGGTGGCTGGAAGGGGGGAACCCGCCGAGAAAACCGAGTAGGATGTGATGGACCAGGGACCAGCCGAGCCAGCATTGTCTCTGCCCATCCCTTCACACCTCTTCCATCTCCATTCTTCTCCATCTCATGGTCTGAAGGATAGAAATGGCTGTTTTCACTGATCTGTCCTCTATACAGTGGCGTCTTCCATGGCATGAGGGATTGCTTCACTGTTAAAGCCAAAATGAGCCATACCTAGGTTAATGTTAAGACAAACTGGTTGGGTCCTGGGCACAACGTGCCTGGAGCAACAGGGAGACTGAGAGGTACAAATCCACCAAAATGAAGGACATCTGAAAGCCTGGGGGCAGGGGGAACAGACCCACTGCAGACCATGTCCTCAGGAGGAGTTTTAAAGGAGTGTTTAAAAGTTGCTGGCTCTTTTGATGAAGGGGTTTGGCTGTGGGTTTGAGCCCAGCCTTACTCACCGGTCTCTGAAATCTGCCTCATTTAAATCGTCGCAGCTCAAATGCTCTGGGAAGCTGCACGGCAAAGCCGTTGGGAAGAGATGGCTTGAAAAAAGAGGCTCTCAGTAAAGACCCTGATGGATGCCCAGGTACAGATGCTGAGATGAGACTGAACTGTGCCGGCCAGACCGTGTCCTGAGAGCAGGCAGCTTCCCCGGTGTGGGACTGGGACACTGTGGGTAGCGCTTGCAGGAGCAGCTCACGTCGTGGATGCTTCTCTGTCCTAGGGAAGGAGACGACCTTCAGCCCTTCCTCCGTGCGGGGGGATTGCCGGCTCCTACATGCCCCCTGTGCGGTAGCAGCACAGCTCCTGGGCTCTGGTGGGCTGTGAAAACAACCTGCATGGCTTGCCCTGAGCACAAGCAATTAGCAGGATAAGTACCATGTATAACGAAGTGAGAAATTACACCCCAAAAAACTGGTTTCTCAGTTAGTGCTTTAATTTAACAAATGAGTCGCTTGTCCCTGGGATGAGCAGACTTTCCCTTCTCCAGCTAATCCCAAGGAATCTGTTATGCCTGTAGAAAGCTTTGTGTGCTCTTCCCTTCCCAGATTCACTTGTTATGACTTAGAAAAATCTCATCTTTTTCAAACCTTGGCCTTCAGGTAACTACCTTGAAGGGTGTCTACCAAGCAGACACCAAGCATTAACTAATCAGGTCATGTTCATTAGATCTGTAGTGGTACTTCCAGGACTCAGAGGACGAGCTAAGAGCCAAAAGCATTAAATGCCTTATCCAGGGCCAGCAGCAAAGCCAGCCGGGTCACCTGGGCCACCAATTCACAGCCCTGCACTTACTCCAGGGAGGCATGGCAGCTCTTGCTGCAGAGGATGGAATAGCTCCGATAATGAGGCAGCTTCAGCCACAAGGTGAGATGAAGCCTGGGGAGCAGTCAGCGACTGCTTGGGGTCTCCGAAAGCCAGCGACCAAGGTCGGACCAGCCACAGAGGGACTGAGCTGCGAGTGCTCAGCTGAGGGTGGAGGCAAGGTTAGGAGTCAGGCAGCCGGGGTCTGAGAAGTGATGGGAGGACGCTGGGAATGGGAAGGGGCAAGACTATTTGAAGTAGTGGAGATACTGGGACCCAGGCTGGCTGGCAGGGTGGCTCTGCAGGCAGGGCTAGAGGGAATCCAAGCAGCGCTGCAATGCAAACACCAGCAGTGCTGGGGGAGCACCAGTACAACCGAGGGAAGTGACTGTGAGGAACTGGGACGGGCTGTGGCACAGGGTGCTCAGTGTGGGCTGCTGTGGCTGAGCTGGGTAGAGCTGAATTAACGTCAGTGTGGCTGCACACTCCTCATTGCACCCTCCCACACTGCACCGCTGCTGCTTGGGACTCTCCGGTGCAAAGGGTGGGCATACCTGGATCCTCAGGAGGTCCATGCTATAGCCACCAGCTTGCCAAGGAAAGGGAGATGCGATGGGATGGGATGGGATGGGATGGGATGGGATGCATGGGTTATGGAGCTAACAACATCTCTCTGTCTTTGTGAACTATCACAGAAGGCATCAGTCAGATCCCTGGGTACATGTGCTGCTCTTGACATTGCAACAAGGTTTTCCCACCTTTCTTTTTGCTCCAGGTTGAACCTGCTACTTTATCATAACAGGCCAAGGGGCATATCAGACCCACGACTCTGGCTTAGCAGTCATGATCTGTTGTCCCCACACAGCCTGGTTAATCTAGTTATCCTATAACTAAACAGCTTATCTATTCCTGGAGTGCAGCCAGGGACTTCTGCTTCCTCAGCATACATCCCCAGGCAAGAGACGGGCCGTAGACTGTGCAGTGACCCCAGCAGCACAACTTGTCTGAGTGATCCTGGCACTGATTTTCATCAAGACACATCCCAGACACTCGTCCAAGCGGGGCAACTTCCCTGTTCCAGGGCAGCCCTGCCAAATTCCACCAAAGCAGCCAACCTCACCGTGCACGGTGGTCTGCCACCCACTGGGACTGCTGTCTCAGTGTCCATCCTTGCTCCTCAGCTCCGGAGGGACTCCTGGCAAGTCTTGGCTTCTTTCCTGCAGGCAGGATTTGCTCCCTCTCCCAGTGCAAAGAGAGGCACGCAGAGCTCTGGCAATGCCTTGTGCCTGGTGTCTTGGACAAACTCTGGCGCTTCAGCCTAGGGTTATGCAGACCAGTGTAAAAGCCACTTCTGTTTAGAGCAAATTTTAAGCCTATTGCACTGGGGCTATGTTCTCCCTAGGGAATTCCCTCGCAGCCCTGGTAATCCTTCCTTTAATTTTCTCCTTTTCTTCCTTCATCTCTTTTAATTACTTAAAAAGCACCCCAAAATGAAATTACCTCAAATAAATTCATGCTCCCAGGAGAGCCCCAAGAAGCCGTGTGGCTGCAGGAAATTCAGAGGGAATATAGACCACGTCTCCGGTATGCTCTGGGGGCTTTGGCAGGAGGCAGCCACGAGTCTCAGCACTCCTCTTCCATCTCCTTCACCTCCTGAGCATCTCATTTATGCTCCCTGGGCTGGGGTGGGAAGGAGGGGGATGATCTGAGTATGCCTTCCTCTGGCCGGCTGGAGCGCAGACATGAGGAGGTCAGTCTGAGGAAGACCCTCTGCCTCCTGAGAGCTGGGGGAAGGAGAACAACGTGGGACCCCCCTCTCAGGACACGCTCTGGGCACCATGGCAGACACACTTTGCTCCTTGAGCAGGCACATGCCCCCACGCATGACGCAGACCACGCTCGTACGAGGCCATGCATGCACTGCAATGCTTCCTGTGCCTGCCTTGGCACCTCAGAAGCAAAAACCTCTCTTCCCCAGTAGCTGGCAAAGCCTTTTTGTTGGAGGGGAAGCTGTTAATGCTGAGCCTTGCCCTTCTTGCTCTGCTGCTGGCTGTGACTCACAGCTACAGCAAGAGGCAGCAGGACCAGGCTGCCGGCGGGGCGAAGCACAGGGAGCCCAGGGGCTGGACAGACGTGCTGCACAAAGCAGAGGGCGGGCAGGCACACACATGAATGCCCGGTGCTGAGCCAGCCTGAGTACGTGTTCACAGACAAGAATCAAGCAGAAATAAAGTTCATGGCGATACACCCCTGCACGCACAGATTGGCGATGGCACCAGGAGCCCTGCAGCATCGGTGCTGTTCATCCTTCCCGTCCCTGCCTTCGCTCCCTCGCTGCCTTGTTATTAGGTGTCTGCTTTGGGGCTGTCAGTGTAATCAGTGTTCCCTGTCTCATGTCATTGAGCCGCAGCTGTCTGGGGACTTCCCTGTTGTCACTCGCTTTCTTTCAAACCTAATACACCCATCAGTCACTGTCCCCTGGGATTGGAGGGGAAGGGACTCTCGGGACCCTGTCCTCCCACGCTGCTGCTCCAGCACTGTGGCTCGTCCCTGCTCCATCCAGCTTGGCTGGGCTCCCTACCACGGGCAGCGTGGTCCTGGCAGCGATTAAAGGGACTTGCTGTGAAGAAGGGCTTGGAAAACCCAAGGGGACCTCTGCAAGGGAGGGGCTGACCGGTAGGGCTGGTGGGACACGGAGCTGGGACCTCCAGGCAGCCAAGCCCTCTTGCTCTGCTCTGGGAGGTGAGTCCATCCTGTCCCCATCCTGCCTCTGTCCCCTCGGACACGGCACCCCCCTGGGGCAGGGAGCTCCCCAAGCTGCCCCAGCGACTGGCAGCGAGCAAGAACCTATGTGTGAGCACGTGTGCTGTGGGGCTGTGCGTGGTCTGTGCACCCTGTGGGGCTGCCCTGGCAGTGGGGTCCCTGCTCCGCCGGTCCTCCCCCGCTTAGGAAGCCCACCCCATCTGGGGCCAGGCGGGGGGCTGCCACGCGGACACACACCTTGACAATCTTTGTGACAAGTACCAAGAGCGACGCAGACAAATACCCACCCCGGGGACCGCAGTGGATGGCAGACATCTATTTTTCACTGCGGCTGAGCTGAATGTTAAAGCAGGTATTTCTCTGGGATGGGCAGGCTGCCGGCTTGGCCCCTGGCACTGCAGACCCCAGGTCTAACGGGTTTTGGTGGGGCAAAGCCTGACTCCAGTAAAGCCAGTGCAGTGGGCTTGGCTCGACGGCCAGCAGCGAGGGGCGTGGGGACAGCCCGCTCCCAGCCCCGCGTCGCTCCGGTCTTCCCATGCCACCTGCATATGAATGAAGGGAAAATAGGACATCAATTACTCTGGTCAGAAATGGAAATGGTTTTTCAGATGGGCTGGGAGGGCCCCCGGGTGCCAGTTAGGCACACCTCTAATAGCTGGTTAGCACAGGAGAGCAAAATGCTAATTGAAAGGGCCCAAAGTTACGGCCCCACTCACTGCTGCTCCCGAGCTGCTTGCTGGGAAACGAGCGGGTGTCTAATTGCTGTGACGGGAGGGGAAAGGCCACCAAATTGCCTCTGCTGCAACAGGTCATTGTTCCCCGGGGACTCCGGTGCCAAGCTGGGGAAAGCCCCTACCTGCTCGGCAGGTATCGCTGCCACGGCACGGTGGCACGTCCCTGCCGAGAGCTGGGGTCAAAGCCAGCCTGCGAGGGACAGGGCAGTCCCAGGAAGGGGGACAGGGCAATAAATACAGGACGTGATACCACGGACTCCGACCCAGCTGTTGCTCAAACATGCATCAGGCCACAAGTCCTTCCTCGGCATCCCCATGTCATGCTGGGCTGAAGGTCAGGTTCACAGCAAAGCTGAAGCCAGGAAGCCCTGGCATGTCTTTATTCACTCCCTGGGAGAAGAAGAAGTTCAAATCTTGAAACTTCACCTGAACATAAAATTTTAAAAAAATTGCCATCTAATAAGTAAAGGAATTATCTTAAAAAAATTCCTCTCACGAAGCTTGGAAGTGTTTTTTGAAGCAGTCAGAGCATTTTGTTTTGATTTTGATGTTTCAACTAACAGGAAAAATGCTAAAATTGAAATGAAACTCCTGGACCTTGTAGTATGTTTTCATAATTATTCACGTCGATGAAATATATATGTTTCCACAAAGTCCTTCTAATGTGTGGAATCAGTATTTCCTGATGACAGCTTTCCATCGGAAAGTTTTTGGTCACCTCTCAAAAATGCCCACACTCCTCAGAGGCGAACATGCCCATGCTGCCCACGCTGCCCACGCTGCCCACGCTCACTGCCCCACCCCCCCACTCCCGGTTGCCCATGCTGCCCACGCTGCCCATCCTGCCCACGCTCACTGCCCCACCCCCCCATGCCCGGGCAGCACCCACCATCCTCACGGGATGCAGCCCTGGATGCTGCTCTCGCCCCAGCTCTGTGCAGAGCAGGGCTGGGACGGGCATCTCACGGGCAAGTCTAGCAGCAGAAAACCCTTGGCTCTTCCCTCCTGCCGGGCACGCTGCGAGGGCCGGGTTGGGGTGAGCTGTGAGATTTTCCTCTCTTCTGGGCTTTTAGGGGCAAAGGGGTTGAGCAGATGGTCTTTACCCCATGAGGGCATTGGCTGGTGGGGGAGGAAATAGTGGAGAAGCTCGAGGTAATAATTTTTATTTCCTTCACTGCCAGGGAGCAGAAGGCTCTGGGGGCATCCCCAGGACGGGAGCCCCTTGCCTTGTCCAGCCGTGTATGTTCAGGCTACCCAGGCGAGGAACGCAAGCGCTGCCTTTCGGGGTGCACAAACCATTGCATCAGATGTTCCAGCAGCCCACGGCCGGGAGCCTCCTGTTTGCACAGGCTGGGGCAGAAGCCCGGCTCCTCCGCTCTGTGGGCAAGCAGCCAGAGCGGGCTGATGTCAAGAGGGATGAGCCCTCCTTCATCCTCGCTCCAGGCAGGCACCTTCAGGCAGCTGCTCATCCCCCCCACGCAGCGGTGGCCCCCGCCTGCCCAGGATACCTCAGAGCTGGGGGGCAGCAGCTGGCAATGCCACCTCCACGGCTTAGTTAGCTCAGACAGGAGTCGGGAGCTTCCTTCCCTGCTGGTCTCTTGGACAGGAGAAAGGATCAGCTTGACTTTAGCCAAGGACACAGGCTGACCACGCTCTCCAAAGGCAGTGATGGGTGGCTGTGCACTGTGCCAGCTCTGGTCCTCACCTTGTTCCTCAGATGATAAGGTTGGAGGCAGCTTCACATACAGCTCAGAGCAGCAGCAGAAGAGATGGGTGTGGGTCCATGTGGACCTCTCCTGAACATCATGGCCAGGTGGAGGGAGCTGCTCTGCAATGTGCCCCAAATGCATCGTGTTCCTCCTTGGCGGCCAGAGAAGGGCCGTGGTTACCGTAGCCAGGCAGCGTGTTTGTTTGGGTTTAGTGCTTGCACAGGATGGGAAAAGGATGTGAGCTAATGTAGGATTGCGGGGTATCTCCACGGCCATTTCCAGCAGAGCTGCACCAAATGCACCTCTTGAGCTAACAAAAGCTCTTCCTAACTTCTTACATCTTGGATACAAAACACACTGAAACAAGACCATAGTAAAATTTCCAAGCAGCGGATCTGAGACTGGGCCCTACGAGCCCTGCTCCTGGAAGGGCTTTTTTCTGGGACTGGGAAGGACAACCTTGTAATTAAGTGGCTGGATGTCTTTGAGACATTTTGGGAGGGCAGTGCTTGCTGCTGGGAGAAGCTGCATCCAGAGCTGTTCGCCTCTGCACTGCCTGCACCAGACCCCTCTGCAGCCCCTGGAGAATCAGCATTAGGAAACGGTCCCTCCCCAGCCCACCCTCCACCGCTTTCTGTTGGGGTGAGTTCAGTGTTTCCTGGAACAGACGCCCCAGCATTTTCTTTCCCTTTGGAGACTTCTCAGCCTCTTTACCTGGACTATTACCTCAACTGGTTTTGGGATGTTAAGAGGCTTTTCAAACTATGTGCTCCAATAGAGGGATGCAGCAGTGAAAGCCGGGTGTTTGGCTCACTGTGCTGGTTTCAGGCTGCTGAGGGGACATGGAGGGAATTTGGGTGACCCTGACAGGTGGGTAGAGCAAGAGATGGATGTGCTCCATGCCAGCCTCCACGGAGCTGCCTGGGAAGGATGCTTCCGACGCGGTGGTGGACCTGGCATGGAGGTGCAGTGTCCTGTGCTCCACAGGCGTGTGGCTCTGCCCAGGGCACTGCAGACACCCCAAAGCCCTATGCCAGCTCCCCAGGCCGCTCTCAGTGCTGGCAGTGGCCGGTGCCCTGTGAGGTCCGGCAGCCAGGAGCGTGCACTGGCACAGGGAGCCGGGGCATCTCACCTCTGGTGATTAATTATCCCCTGAGCCTGCCGACTCCTTCACCTCCAGACATAATTCAAAGTCTCTTAAAAAATCTGTGTTTTTCTTCTCCCTGTACCATTTAATTAGTTACACATGTCCCCAGGACAATTTTTTTTTGTGGTGCACTTGGAAAATTAAAAGAAAGTGGTAGTAAGACTTCCTCATTACCTGCTGCTTTTTGTTCTGAGCTGCTGCTGGGCGTTTGCCCCCTCGGTCCCGGGGAGCCAGGGGACCTGCGAGGACGCCCGCCCGGGCACCGCCTATGAAGAGCA
>NW_008796193.1:1443277-1461247 GCF_000699145.1 Aptenodytes forsteri | reverse complement strand
TTGTGGCGGGGCATGGTAATTTAATTTTATGGGAAAAAAAAAAAAAATTAAAAAAAAAATACCCCAACCTAGAAGAAACAAAGACGGAAGCCATCTGGTCCTATCCTGCTCCTGTCGACGGTGCCAGCGTTTTCTCCTATTGCTTTACACAGCAGCAGGGTCCAACCCTGCTCCCAGTGAAAACGAGGGGTCCCGTCTCCCCTGTATAAGTCCTTATGGTTCCAGTGGGTTTCCCGTGGGGGAACATAACGTGGGGCCTGCCCAGTGACAGAGCATCCCCTGAGCCGTGCACCGGCGGAGCAGAGAGCCGAGGGATTTGGAGTCTTTGCTGGCTGTAAGTGCTGTCTCAGTGTCAGGTTAGGTCAGGATTATTGCTGTCCCTGGCACAGGAGAGTGCGGGGGGGAAGGGGAAGGCTGGTCGCCAGTGCAATCCTCTCCCCCGATGGCAACCCTCCTCGTGCAATCCTCTCCCCTGCTGGCAACCCTCCTTGCCGGTCCCATCTCAGCCTGTGCTGTCCCGGGGCAGGCCACGAATTCAGCCTTCACCTCTGCTGTATCTGCACCCGCCCTCCTGCAGGACTTTTTCTAACTCACTCTGGAATATTTTTTTCCACGAACCTCCAGATCAAAACACATCCAATGCCTCCATTGTGCTGCCACTGTCCCTCCATACGTGATGAAATGACGGCGAGGTGTCAGAGTCCGTGCTGGCCCGAGTCTGCTGACCCGGCTGGGGCACTGGCAGCCCGCGGCACGGCGCCTGTCCAGTGGATCGGGGCCATGCGTGGTGGCAAGGGGGCTGCAGGACTCGGCCCCCACCCCACTGCAGCATGCGGCCGTACTGGTCCTGACTGGCAGCTGCTCCTGGCACTGGTGTTTCCACATGCCCCCTTGGAAATTCCTCCTGCCTTGGTCTTCCTCCCGGGTCTCCAGGTGGGACTGTGTGCTCCCACCATCTCCAATTGCACCGTACCCCTCGGGACCAGCACAAAAGGCACATTTGCTGTCCCCAAGGAAGGCAGGTACTTGCTGACAGCCATGCTGGCTGCCTCATCAGCCCTGACTCACCCTTCCTCGGCGGTCACCAGGCGATGGAGACCCTCTCCCGTGAGGGCTCGTGTCCATTCCCCCTGATCCTAGCCAGAGCATTTGGACCCAGCCCAGGCTCTGCTTGTTCAGGATATGCCGTTCTTTGCCAATGCTCCGAACACTTCGGTTTCCGTCCAAAAACACAAGACAAAATACAAACACGGAGGAAAGCGCAGACTGCCTCACAGCCCAGCACTGGTGCGGGTGCCATGAATTCCTCTGGAGTAAAACCTCTGTTTGGAGCTTTCCTTGCAGATCATAAATGCAGGAATTCAGCCTGTCAGGACGAGGGGTTTGCAAAGTCCCTGCAAGGAAGTATTTGCTTTAAAGGAGGAGATCAAAGCCCCCCAGCCCTGCTCTCTCCTCCCTGTTGCCACTGACATGACGAGCCTGGGCCAAGTGGCCTGCACGCTGCTGCTGGCATGTGGCACAGGGGACAGCGGGGCGAGTGGCCAGCCTGCTGCATGGTCCCCCCACTGCATTCTGCCTCCCCGCTTGGCAGCAGCCCCTGCAATGTGGTGGTGCTTGCAGGCTGTGCTGGGTCTCCCCCAAACCTGCAGCCCTGGGGTGAGGGGACCCCAGTGCCAGGGTTGCTGCACTGCTGCCATCTCCCTTGGGGGCTCGCAGCCCCCAGCCTGGCACTGGGTCGCGGTAGGAGATGTTTCAGATGCTCATGGCTGTATCTGCTGCCTTGAGGCACCCTCAAACCCACGCCCGCCTGGGAACCCAGTGGGTGGATGAGCCCTGATGTGTCCCCCTGCCCAGCGAGCTGTAGGTAAGGCTGGTTGCAGGGTCTGGCTGGGGAAATAGACCTTGCTGAAGCCTACCTGGTCCTACTCTACGTGCTGCCGAGCTTCAGCGGAGCAGGGCTGGGTGCTCGCTCCCCAGCAGGCCACCACGCCACTCCGCATCCCTCGCTGGGCTGCATCAGGAGAGAGGAAAGAAAAGGGGGAGGGAGAGAAAAGCCCTCACGAAATGAGGATTTATGGTCACCAGTGACAAGTGCGAAGGACTCGCAGAGACCTCCAGGTTTTATGAGCAATGGTTTAGAGTTGACTGGCTGCTTAAATAAGTCTCTGCTAATCCCTAGCACAGTGTATCCAGCTCAAATTGGAAAAGAAAAAGGGTTAGCGGGAAGACAGGGAAAATGGGAGCATAAAACATTTTACATCGTGTCAGAGGAACATGTAATTTACAGCAATATTATGTGAAACAAACACTGGAGGCAGCCAGAAAAGTGAGCGACAGAGCAGAGGAACTTCCCTTCGAGCAGCAAAGGTGCGTGTTTCTCCAGTGGCCACGCTGATGCTGGCTGAGGGCTTTTCCCCTGGGATGGAGAGGAAGGGCACGGCTGAGATCGGCGCTTCTCCTGCTGCTCTCCAGAGAGGTGTTGGCACTGGGACCGCCGTGTCTGGCCATGCCAGGGCAAGGACAGGGGACAGCCAGTGCCACCACATCTGTGGCAAGGCAACACAGGAGATTTCCCAGGGAACCACAGGCTCTTCTTCATTTTTATGTTTCTGTACGACTCTGCTCTTCTTGCCCAGCAAAGGAGTCAGAGCTTGCCAGACCCGTACTCCTCCTCGCTGGGCTATGTGTCTCTGCCTCAGCCCCTCCTGCGCTGTCACAGCTGGGTACATGGGACACAGTACACACCCTGGGGGACCCTGGGGGTCCTGCCTCACAGCCCCACGCAGAGCCCAGGCAAGTGCGGGCAGGTCGCTGCGCTGGGGTACGTGCTCCCCTCGGGGATGGCCCACAGCAGCCCCGCAGCAGCAGCTCGCACAGCTGCTCCCATCTCACCTGCCCGTGGGAGGAGATATAAAACCTCCCAAGTGCAGCTGGGGGACCAGGCTTGGCGGCGGTGGCGGCAGCAGCAGAGGGTTTGCTGCAGGGGCTCTCAGAAGTTGGGTTTCCTGGAGAAAAGGAGCTTCCTTCTCCATCCTCTTCTCCATTAGCATTTCTGAAGCAAAGGTAGGGCGTGTTTAGGTCCCTGGTTAGAAGAAGAGCAGCTCTGGCAGGATAGCGAGCAGCCGCAGGTGATGCTGTGCCTTCCAAGAGGCGTAGGAGCTTGGGGGTGATCCTGCTTGGCGGGGCAGGTGATGGGGGGAAGCTTCCCCACCCTGTGATACTCTGTCCTGGCCCCCCCGGGTGTTTGTGCCAACACCTCTGTAACCTCTCTGCCACGATCCCTTTTCTAGCAGTGCTGCATGAAACACAATTAAGAAGATGCTCTTTTCTCACTGTCTCCAGCAGTGAGCAGCCAGCTGCTTCCCTCCACACTGCTGGCTCTGACCTTCCTCTTCTCCTCTGCCACCGACCAGCCCTGAGGCCATCGCGGATGGGCAAAGTGAGGAGCGGGATGCAGGAGAACCAGGGCTGTCACTCCCGGCTGCGCACTGTCCTGCCGATGCGGTCCTGGTGCGGTGCGAGGGATGCGATGTCTCTGTCCCCACCTCTCAGCCCAGACGCAGAGCAGCCAGCGGCAGCAGGATGGGGGTCAGACGAGTCAGTCCCCCGGCAGACAGACCTGTGTTGTGCCGGTGTGGCTTCCTGTCTTGAGAAATGCTTGCTTTCATTCACCGAGGTCTCTCGCCTGGCTCTCGCACAGCAGCCTGGCAGCCGGAGGCTACCAGGAAATTTATTAGACTTGTAAAACTTCAGGGCTCAAATCTAATTGTCTCCTTCTCCCCCAGATCCCTTGAGGGAAGCTCTTTGATTTAAGCCCCAATTCCAAACTGAGCCAGCGAGTCAGCACTCGAAGTCAAATGAGCAATTTATGTGAGGGCCAAAGGATAATTACAGCCCCCATTGTTCAGAGTTCGGAAACTCAGGGAGCAGCTCGTGTCCTGATGGAGGTGTACCCCTTGCTCGAGGACACCGGTCCATCTCACCTGCCCCGGACTGAGATGCATCTAAGAGAGATCCCAGTTCACCATGGCAGCAGCCAAGGGCAGAAACGTGGCGCTTGTTCTCCAGCACAAGCGTCACCCTGAAGGTGAACAAAAAGTCCATCTGATGTGGGCTCTGCTCGCGTGGCTGCGAGCCCCGGAATTTGCAGAGGATCACAGAAACTACTGTAATGGGAGTGAAGTTGTTTTAATCTCATAAGGACTTCCAGCTGAGTGGGGTTTTGCTCAGCCATACAAAGCAGCACCTGCTGGGTGGGAAATTGAGAAATGGCCAAGTACTGGGAGGCTGCATGGGAAGGGAAGGTGGCTCAGAAATGAAAGGGCTAGAGGCTTGTTTCTTCCTTTTTGCAGGGAGAGACGGAGGTCAGGAGCTGCAGGTGGGTTGAGGACCTTTTCCTTACAGAAAAGGAATGGTTTTGGAAGAGAAGTTTGCCTGGGACTGATGCTCTACCCATCGTGATGGAGAAGCTTCAGGGGTTGGCTGGGGAGGGGGCTGGAGAGAGGATGAGCCCCTGACAAAACCTGCCAGGAGGAAGGTTTTGTCAGATTCAGGATACCACAAAAGAAGGGGATGAAAAAGCAATCACTGCAGTGGGGGTTAAAGGTTCTCACATGGAGAAGATACACAAGCTTGACTGGCCAAAAATGAAAATAGGCTGAGGTAGGAACAGCCCCAAGCTAGAGCTCAGCCCCCTGTGGTGCTGTGCTGGTGGTCTCCTTGCTGAAGGACCATCCCTTGCTCCTGCTCAGCCCCCCCGACAAACTGTTGGTGTGCAGGGCTTGGTGTGTCCTCTGCAGCCGTGCTGGCTGACACCCCTGCGGGTACCGGTGCGAGGAAGAGAGGTCCTTTGGAGATACGCGGGTCTGCTCAGTGGATGTGTTTCCTACCTATTAAACCAAAACAAATGTAATAAGCCGATGGCCTGCTCCTCCGTGAGCTGAGCAATCGGACGTGGCAGGCTGTGCTTGTCTGGGCAGAGCTGCCACCGACACCTCGGGTGGGATTGCTGTCACGCTTCGGTCAAGGCAGCAAGGCGTGAGCCACCCAAGGAGCCTCATCATTGGCGCGACGTGCTCTACCTGCCACGCAGGGAGTGGGCAGCACCGGGGTGTGAGCCTCTACCAGTGGCTGTTGGCCACCTGTGGATGTGGGGTGGCTGGTCATCCTCCCCCAGCGACTTCAAGGTAATCATCTCCTCCTCCAATCTTTCTGGGGAGCAGGGATCCCCTTGTGCGTGTGCCTGGGACAATTGCTGCCTGTGGAGGTAAGGGCTGGGGGATGCAGGGAAAAGGGTAGCCGTGGTCCGGAGCAGAGGCCGGGGAGCAGGGATGGATGTGGGGTGTCTGAGATGCTCTCGCAAAGGGGAGGTTTCCAGCCGGACAAAAGCAGGTCAAGCCATGGAGGGGAGGATGCTCCATTGCAGCCTTGGGGATGGCCCAAATGCTTTTGCCGCTGTAACTCTCTCTAAAATTCCCGTGCAGACCCCCTTGCTGACTTTCCCGAGCCTGTTGTGTTCCCGTGGGAACATGTGGCTGCTGATGGAGTGGCTTTTTTGTGTGGGTAAGTGCATTTGCCTGATCCATTGACTGGAAAAACCATCCTGAGCTTACTAATTCCCCGCAGTCTTTCCAACGGCTCGCAGCGGCTTCGCATGGGCTGTTTAACAGCTCGTTTTTTGTGATTATCTCGTGGGTTATCCCGGCGGGGGAAGAGACTCAATGGGCAGGCTGTAATCCCAGTGCTTGGTGTCACTGGCCTGTCACAGGCTCCGTCAGCTGTGGCCACTGGGGGTTTGTTGCCTGAAGCAGCTTCATTACAGCAAATTATAAACTCGAGTAGATTTTGTAGCTCTGCTTGTGGCCCGCCTGGCACTAGCAAACATGCTTCCCTCAGCAGTCTCTTCCCCCTTTTATTCTCTTTTTAAAGATGAACTTTGTTTTCCTGTTCAACAACCAAACTTTGCATGAGCAGGGCTGCCGGGCTGAGCACATTCCTCCCCCGCACGCAGCGGGGCTCTTCGCCCATCCCCACCCCGGCTTGCGAGCGCTCAGCCCCGGAGAAGGTGGGAAGCGATGCTATTGGGGTGCTGCAGGGCAGGGCCCAGCCCCGTAGCTCAGCCAGTCTTCTCCCCACCTGGGTCTCGCACAGTCTGGGTGCTTGCTCTGCAGCACATTGGCATGCCCACGGCAACCGCTGAGCTCCAGGAGAGGCTGGAGGATGGTTGCGAAAAGGGGATGTTGAGCACGGAGGCCTGGGGAACGGGGCTGCTGCTCCTGGTGGCTCTGGGCTTGCCAGACCGAGGAAGGGAAGGATCCCACGTGGTGTGTGCGTCCCTGAACTTGCAACCTTCCCCGACTTCTGGTTTCCTGATACTTGCAAGCTGCTCACAGGCAATTTGCAAATAAGAAAGGAAGTTTAAATTCACTCACCAGAAATAGCTTATTTCTGGGTTTGCAAGTTTTCTAGGAGCTGCTTACAATTTTGTCATTTGCAGTTGGGAGAAGGGGGGGAGAGAGAAAAAAAAAGTAAAAGAAGAAGAAAATTCAAAATCCAAAGAGGGCAGAAAGCAGAAGTCTGGCTGGAGCCCAGAGCTGTGTATTACAGCAGGTGCCTAGGAGATGCTCTGAGCAGTCTAATGTACTTCTGAGCCGTGGTCCCCAAGCACTGTGCTGTGGAGGGAGGTGACAAGAGCCCCTTCCTGGACATCTCTGCTGTGACCATCCACCGCGGTGCACTCTGCTGTGCCTCTCATTAACAGGAATAAATGGATACGGTGCAGGGAGTGGATCAGGGTAGATTTATGGGGAAGGATTAAAAGAACTAAATATACATAGTTTGGTGGAGAGACGTTTAAAGGAAAGGGCATGTGTGTATAGGGAGGGAGTGAAAAGTATAATAACAGTCTATAAATATTTGAAGGTGTAGGCACCAAGAAGCAGACTGATTTATTTGTGGCAATGTAAATGGGATGCAGCTAAGGAAGAGGGAGAGAGACATGACGGGGAGACTCTGTAGACGCTTGCCTGCAAGGACCCATCACCTGGGCTCAGTACCTGGAGGAGGTACTGAGCAGGCAGGGGGAACACTTGCTGCCTTTGTTTGGTCTAAGTGGCATCTTGTGCTCTGCTTCACTGCCGTTCAGTGAAAAAAAACCTGCCCGCTTCAGGCAGCAGGCATTGCCTGAAGAGGTGGTCTGGGCCCTGGTCCTGTGGACCCCATCAAACTCAGCACCGTGAGACTTTTTCCTTTCGTCTCTTCCTCAACAGAGCTCAGACAACGCCTGTGCTGCTGCTCCTCCTCCTCCTTCCCCCTGCCCCTCGTGGTGCCAAGCTGTTCATGTGTAAGGCGAACATCTTGGGCAGGACTCGAGCTCCAAGTCCTGCCCAGTTTCGCGGCGGCCCCCCCCTCCTCATCCCACCACGGTGTCATGTTCTCCTGCCTGAGCGTGCCATGCTGGGTGGCAGAGCCTGGCTGGCATCGCTGCCGCGGCGCTCAGCGCGAATGCGACAGATGGGAGCGAGGAAGGCTCGCTCTGCCTGTGCCAGGGTGAAAATGGCTCAGCTGCAAATGAATATTTCCAGAAACCTCTTCTTCCTTGGTTTATAATTATGAGCAGATTTTCTTGTGGATAAAAGGGAGGCTGGTTTCAAAAAAGAAATGACCCTGTGTGGGAAGAACTGATTCTTCTTGGAAAAATATGGTGCCTTGAGCAAGTTTAACTCTTCTGCTCCCTCCAGGCAGGAACAGATTCACTGCATCCGAGTTCCCGTCAGCCAGCTCCGAGCCTGAGGCTTGGCACCGTCAACCTCCCGGTGCAGGAACCAGAGTCTATTTTAAAACAACAAGTTCCTCTTCGCAGGCTGCATGTGCAGGGGGCTGCGATCCCTGGGTGAAGCCCCTCCTCGGAGGCTCCTGGAGCACCTGTGGCAAGCAGGACTCCACGCACGAAGGTCTCTGGCATCGTGACTGGGATGCACTGGTGGGAGGTGCGAGACAGTGGTGTTGCCTGTCTGGCGCTGGCCATGGGTGTCCCTGCTCTGTGTGTGAGGGGCTAAACCTGCCCCCCGTGGCTAACGGTGATGCACACTGGGGCTATTTGATGGGGAATTTCTGCTGGGGAGACCACTATGAATTGGATTTGGTGTATTTAAACCCAAACTGTTATTCTCTGGAGGGCTGCTGGTGCTGCTTGCTGCTGCCCAGTGGGTGCTGGGAGTGAGCACTGTGCCCCATCCCAAGCGTGGGTTCCTCTGCCCGTACTCGCTCCCCAGGGAGAGCCACTTTCGCAGCCCTCGGCGGGGAGGCAGCTGGGGACAAGCCGAGTGATATCCGCGGTCACATCGTGCGACTGCCCGTCCCATCCCTCTGTTAGGTGGAGCATCACCGTTGTTCATTACGACTTCAGCAGCGCATGAGTCGGGAGGGCTGGGAGACAGGATTCCCTTCCCTGTACCGAAATTATCTCTGATATGTCAGAAATGGCAAGGAAAATTTGTGCAACAGACGTGAAAGGCAAAGGGGTCCTTGGAAGTTTTCCCCAGCGTGAGAGAAGCTCTTGAAGTTTATTCATATAACAGCCATCTTATTAAAGAGCTTCTCAGAGAACTTTGTTTCCATATAGAAAGCTGTTCAAATCTGCCTCTATAGCAGCAGTTTTCTGTGTTTCTTTTGATAATGATAATGATCTTACATTTCTGTACAGCCTTTCATCTTGCCGGATCTTAATAAGCTTTACAGACAAATGTGCAAGCTATACGCAAAGATCAATTCGCCCAACAATGCCAGGCAGCCGCTGCTGGGGTGGATGTGGCAGGTGTCTGCGCAGCCCACTGCAAAAGCAGTTCAGGCAGGAATGGGAGAGATTGGGTTTTGTTTTGATTTTTTTGTTATTTATTGAAAATGCAGGCAGCATTTTAGAGAAGTGGAATTTGGCAGGCTAGAATTTGGCCGGAACAACAAAGTTGTCTCTCTGTCTTTCCTTTTGGAGCCGTTCCTCTCCTTAATACATATTTCACCCTTCTTGGTGCCAGGGAAGGGATTGCTTCCCAATAGCTGAAACTCCTGCCTGGCGTGGAGGCGGACAGCTTCAGCGCTCTGCTCCACTAAATATTTAATGTAGGAAGGGTGACGATGCCAAAAGCAGAAAGCTGTGCCAGAATAGCCGATGGCCCGTGCTCACGGTGCTCAGCTGAGCAGAGAGGCTTGGATGGAGGCGTTGCATCCATCACAGCCGCCCTCGCTGCTGGCTTCACCGGGGGTTGTGCTCCCATTTGTTCTCGCTATTTCTCGCTGATGCCCCAAACGATGTGGTGGGCTGGGACCTGGTCCCTCGTCGGCAGCCCCTGTCCTAGCAGGATATTTCTAGCAACTGTTGTGTTCAAGGGTAGAGGCGTCACCTTGAAAGCAGGGCTCTCTGTCCCTGGAGTCTCATCTGTTCCCAGTCCATCAGGCCAAATTTAGCATTGCCGTGAGGAGCAGTGGTCCCCGAGCAGAGAACAGCTCCCTGTCCATCTGGGGCACCATTTATTTCTTCCCCATAGCAACAAACTGAGGAGTCAGCCTTAAGTGGAGAGGAAGAGGCAGGAGCTGGGAGCATCCTAAATGCCCCTAGTTTGAGCCAATATACTGACTAATGATCACAGGCCAAGGAGAAAGCCGCTGCTGCTATTGCTCAGGTGTCGCTGGAGCCTTCTGTCTCCTGCAGGACCTCCCTGCCTCCTGCTTTGCCCCATCCTTGAGGCTGGCCGCCGCCTCCTCCTCCTGTTTAACCTCTTTTACCAGGAAATAGGCTGGCCCCCACCCCCGAGCACCCACCCACCCAGGGCTGGGTCTGGGTGGCACAGTCACTGTGCCTCCTGGGGACATGCCACCTCGGTCAGGTTGTGCCCCTTCCTTTTGGCCCTTTGGTTCACAAATTCTTTCAACCCTTTGGGGTTTCTGTGGAAGCAAATTCCTTTTCTCTCCTCTGTTTCTCTTCCTCTCAAGCTGACCCCTCCTGAGAGCCCTTTTATCCTCCCTTTGGTTCACAAATTCTTTCAACCCTTTGGGGTTTCTGTGGAAGCAAATTCCTTTTCTCTCCTCTGTTTCTCTTCCTCTCAAGCTGACCCCTCCCGAGAGCCCTTTTATTCTCCTGTATCTCTGTTTCCACCTTTTTTTTTTGGCTGTGGTTGGGTTAACCCTTCCTTTGCTATTTGCAGTTTGTGAAAATTATGCTGGCTCAGGATGTTCTATTTTAAAAGCAAAACCCCCGTACGCTGGTTGGCTGCCTCAGCGTAATGCCCATTATAAAATAATGCCATGCCTCTGCCAGGAGAGCCTGCTGCAGCGTGCCCACCGGAGGCTGTCACGGGACATCCCAGCCCAGAGGTTTTGCTCCCTTGTTCACTCCGGAGGATTCAACTCGCTGCAGAGCAGACGAATGGGTCTGAATTTAGAAACAGAGAGAGGTACTTGCTGTGCCTCGTGGCAACACGTCAAAGCAGTGGGAGGCCAGAGGCACCCTGGGGCCTCTTTGGTGTCTGCTCTTGCTGCTGCTCAAGATAGGTCCTGCTCCCTTGCCCCAGCTTTGGCAGCGCGGAGCTGGGGACCACGTGGAGGCATCACGGCTGCTGGTGAGACTGGTGCACGGCTCGGGTGCTCCTGCCTGCACCTTATCTGCTGGCTGGCAAGGCATCGCGTGTCTCCTCTCCCTCTCCCCTCCCTGGAGTGGTGATGCTGGCACCGCACTGTTTCCCATATTTATGGCAGTAAAGCTGTAATCTCCCTCGATCCTCAGAAACCTCCAGGAGAGATTGATGGAACCCCAGGTCAGCCATTAGTGACCACTGCATAAATCACCCTCATTAGCCGAGCTCCCTTGGCAAGTCGTGCTGATATATGGACCCGCGAACTCTGCGAAGCATTAAGAAATCATAGCTACATACCTGGGACAGCTGAGGATCCCTGCTGTGCGAGCACCTTATCTGGACAAGAAAGGGCTGGATTCTCCTTCTGGCCCTTCTTTTTGTTGTCTGCAAGTTTTTATCCCTGCCCTGAGCCACTTGGTATTTTTTTTTTTAATCAATCCCCGACTGTGCTTTGGGCTGGCTACTGAGATGATGAACAGAAGCGAAGGGGAACCCACCCGGGGTGGTGGCTTTCAGAGAGAGGAAACGCCCTGAGCCTGAGCAGACATCCCTCCGAGGAGCCCAAGGTGTCGGAGTAACCATCAGGAGAGCATTTCCCGGTGCCGGAGCTGTGCGTAGTCTCTGGCTTTCAGTTCTGTCTCCTCATCCGGAAGCCTGAAACACCAAATGCTACCAAACCCCGACGTACCTGGCCACGTGTATGGGCTGCTTCCATCCCACGGTTTGTTTTGAGGCTGAGCTGGAAGAAAATCCAGGTCTTGCTCTGCGAGGGAGGTTGAGACAGACTCGACGTAGCACGTGGATGAGGCTGGAGGGCTTTTTGATGCTGCAGCGGTCCTGGCTGGCAGCCTGCGAGATGTGCTGGCATTGCCGGCTCCGGCTCCTGTGAAATTTTGCCAGCGAAACCCCGGAAACCCCCGCGTACGCACAGCGTTCGTCCGGGTACTTCCATCCTGCTACCCGGTGTGTGCGAGGGCTCGAGCGCAGCGGGCAGAGCCCAGCTTTGGTTTAAAGCGGCGAGGGAAGGGCTGTGGAGATGGCACGTGGAAGAGGATGCTTCATGGCTAACGGGGAGAGAAAGGCCTGTGGGGAGACGAGCTAAACGCTCTCTGTGGACGCTTGCCCTAATAGAAATTCATAAATCAATGCTGATTGACAGTAAAGGACACGAAAGCATTCTCTTGAATGCTTATTTGTGACGGCAATGCTGGAGTGGTTATCTGGAGAGCGCCTGTGGATTTGGGAATCATCCAGCCCAAGACCATGGGGCTCACGTGGCTGTTCGTATGGCATTTGGTGTGACTACTATGGGAAGAGCCACCGTGGCCCCATAGCTTCTATGGATTTCCTGTGTTTGCAGCCGCTGACTCGCTCTGAATAATGGGGGCAACGGCATAAAATCAAGCAGTTTACAGATAATTTAGGCACAGCCAAAAGCACTATACTCACAGGATGAACTGTCTGCTGCACTAAACATATACATTTGGGGAGAGTACGTGTAGCATTTTCAATTGTGATGCCTTTCTAATTAGGGCCTTGAGTATTTACTCAGGCAAAACTCCTGTGGAGTTCGTGGGGAGCTGGGGCTGGCTGAGGCTGTGGGGTGCTGCCTGAGATGCCGGGCTTGGGGTGAGCGAGGCTGGCTCCCGTGCACACGCGTGCACGCCTCGGGCACACCATGGGCATGCAAGAAACAGCAGTCGCACTTGCTTTCTGCTCATTTGCATGGAGACGATTGATGCTGCTACATTTGTGTTTCGAGCACTGCGGGGAAAGCAGAAATCTTTCAAAATCTGTTTTTCTCTGAGAATTAAAAAAAAAAAAAAAATCAGGAGAAAAGCTAACAAAAAAGACAAACAGAACCTGATGAGGGAATGTTTTTATTCATGTCAACTTTCATAAAGCTCCTCTCTCTTCCTGTTCCTCCACCCACCCAACCTGAGCGCTGGCCCCAGCGAGCATCCCTCCGGGTGAAAATTGTCTGTAGGAAGATGCTGTGCACACGGGGTGTATCTGGTTACAGCAAAGGGCTTATTAGAGGAGCCTGCAGCTGAGGAGTGAATCTTTCTTTCCTCTCTTCGGCTATAGCACAAGGCCTCCTGTGCCAGTGTTGGGTTAAATGTCCAATTAGTCTCTCGCACTTCACCGTTGTTTGTTGCTGAGCGAGAGCCGGTGGGATCCATTAACTCCTCTTCCTCCTCCGGCTGGCCAGCTGGCTTGGGCTGGCTCCAGGTACACTTTTTGGGGTCTGCCACCATGGAGAAATCTGGCCTTTTTTCTCTTGGGAAGTGGTGCGCTGCGTTCGCTGCCTCCAGGCTGATCCATAACCCCTTTTTTTGGCTGGAGGGGGAGGCGCAAAGGCAACCGTCGGGACAGAATTACAAAAGCCTGATCGTGTTTCACAACGTGACAACTCGCAGGCAGAGATGTAAAACTTTATATAGAAATATAATTAATAATCTAGTAAAAAGCTGCGTCCTAGTTAGTGCCGTAATGCGAAACAAGGTTCAAGGGGCAAGAGGCTTTACAAGTGTTGGGTCTGAGTTCACAGCTTGTCCTGCACAGTAAAGAGCTGTCTGGTGACGACCATTTCATAACTAACCACAGCAGCTCTTCTGGGGGCTGCCTTGTCCCGGTCAGTGCTTGGGGGCTGCTGGATGGGTGCAGGGGAGCTCCCCTGTGCCTCACCAGCCCTGCGGCTGTGGCTGGGAGAAGGGCTCATCTCCCTCCCTGCATCCTTGAGATGGGGAGGAGGGAATTATTATTCACCCAGCAGGTGAAATAACCCATCAAACCCATTAAAAGCTGGCGTGGGTGTTACAAGGACGGCAGTGAGCCCATCTGGCAAGTGGGGCCAGCAGACTTTGGTGCTGTGCAAAGGGAAGAGCCGCGGCGTGGAAAGTGCTCTGGGTGTGCTGCTGGCATCCCTGTGGGACTCACGCCAGGGTGGCATGGCCCCAGTCGGCATCGCGCCTCCCAGGCAGCTTGCCGAGCAAGAGCGCGCCTGCCCAGCAGGTCTCTGCAGATGGGATGACACGTTGCATGGTGGAACAAAAAAACCCCGAGCGGAGCAATCCTGGCTGGAAACACCACAGTGTGGCACACGCTCCCTCCTCTGCTGTGGGGCGCTGCTCCTACAGGGATGGCAGAGAGTTGGGGCTGGACCGTGCCACCAGCTGCCTGCCCTGCCTGCTCATCCAGGGCAGGCAGGGAGGAACAGACCACTGGGGACAGGCAGCCTCCCTCAGGAAGCAGACAGGCTATGGGAAGGGAGGTCTTGTGGGAGTAGTGGCCGAGGGCAGAGACCTGGGGAGGAAGATCTGGGCCGGGTCAGCGGGGAGCGCTGGCAGCGGCAGCCCGTGCATGGCAGCGTGGTGAGCAGAGCAGGAAGGGCTGGTGGAGCCTGCGGCGATGAGTGAGCTGGGAGATAACCTGTTGTGCTGTCTGGGATGAGCTATGGTTTCAGGTGAGTTAGTCCAGAGGCAGACCCAAGGCAAGGGGCCAGAGGTGAGGAAAGCCTCAGATGCCTACAATTGCTCTCTGCGGTGCTCGGCATTGCGTGTCTGGCTGTGGCGTGCTGTGGGAGAGGTGTCAGAACGCCGGAGCTGCCCTCCCTGCCCTGAGTCCTGCACGTGGCCCAGCCCTGCAGGGAAGGGCATGGTGCATCCCTCCTTCTCCAGCCCGGTGTGCAGTGGTTCCTGTGGTTCCCTGGGAGGTTGGAAGGAGCTGAACCCAGCTTCCTGCACCTCTTTATCGCCGAGTATGAAAGAGCAGCATCCATCACCTCTTGCAACTTTCTTTGAAGGGAAAAGAGCAAGTGCCAGGGCGTTTTGTCGGCTCCTCGTCCTTGCTGGCATGGGAGCAGTGCTGTGACTCATACAACCCCACAGGGAGCAGATGTGTAAATTGAGGTTAGGCTGAATTTAGCCAAATGCCTTAGACCCCTGAACGCAGAGAAGCCTCCCTCCTGCCTTGGGCTTCATGGTCGGTGTCTGTAACATGCGCTAGAGGTGGCCCAAAGGCACAGGAGCATTGCCCACCCCAGATGTGCTCATAATATGAGCATTTATAATGCACCTCCCCCCCCGACCACTGCACTTGCAGTGCCACCTGGTAAAAAAGTGCTTTTTGTCTAAGATGGCTAATGCACCCTCTCACCTCCTCCAGCAGCCAGGTGAATATTATCATCCCCATTTTACAGGCAGAGAGGGGGCACTTGGCCTGCAGTGAGTCAATGTCAAAGCGAGGGTTATAGCCTCGAGAGCCAGCCTGTCCTCTCCTCCCTGCAGCCAGCAGCATCTATTTCTCTCCAAGCAACATCCACCCTGTGTGAGACTGGTGCTATAAAGAACAAATAAAATGCTGTGCAAGCCAAAGGAAATGGCATCATTTAAAAATATGCACAAGGTTAACAGGCACAGGGAGGACACAGTGCGTGTGGATGGATGGTAGGAGCGCTAACGGATGAGACCCGAGGGGCTGCAGAGTGGAAGGCAGTACCAGCAAAATCATCCAAGTGCATAAGTCGCAAGCGAATCTGGCTTCTCACCCTGCTTAAGGACTGTCCCAGCCAGGTGCCCAGGGATGCAGATTGACTCCACATCGCCGTGTTCCCGCAGGACTGATTGATTGATGGATCTTTGCAGCACCGTCCTGTAGCCCTGCACACTGATTCATCACAAGCAATTAGGTGGGAGTGATGTGCAGCTCTGAGCGACAGCCGGGCTGGCTCCCTTCAGACTGCTCCGACCTGTCCCCATGCTGCGGCACGTCCCCAGCTGGATGAGGCAGATCAGGGGAAGCACTTGGAGACACTCCCGGGACTTTGACTCTCCTGGGGCAAGGGAGCAGAACTGAGGGATTTTTAGAACATTTAGAAACGTTTGCTCTCCCAGCCCCGCAGGCACAGCCTGGGGCGTGTTGCTTATCCAAATTAGGCCACTGTCAGGTTTATCGGCTGAATTTTCATTGAATTTTCTTCATCATGCTCACTCACAGCAGCCCCATGTGGATACCCAGGCCAGGATGCAAAGCATCTGGGTAGACCTTTGTCAGGCTCCCTGGCTGAGCTGTTAACACTGATTCCCTATGAAAATACAGACGTGTGAAATGCATCCAGGATGCTCTTGCAGTCAGAGGACCTGGACTCGAACCTTAGCTCTGCCATTGGCTTCCTATGGCTTCTTGGGCAAACCAGCTCTGCCTTTGGCATCCGTGGACAAATCTTTTAATTCCCTTGCACCTCAGCCTCCAGGTGAATAACTGGGCAGATGGGTGAAGCAGACGACTTGCTGCTCTGCACAACTTGGTGCATAGACCACCAGTTCAGGGCTTGGCAGGGGTGTTAGGCTGGCTTTTCTCTAGCAGTTGCTGGCTGACTTTGCTTGGGTCAAGCTTACCTCCCTTCATCTCTGCTATCCCATCTGTGAAATAGGGCTAATGATATCCAGGTGGTTTCCAAAAGAGCTGTTGTGCTAGAAATAAGGAACTCAAAAAAGACTGTGGGTCCTAAGGGTCTCTTTGTGCGTGTCAGGACTGCTTGTTGGAAATATTTTGCCGTGGCCACGCTTACAAAGACGAGTTTTCCGAGATGGGATTGACATACATGTGTGAAGCTGCAGGTGAGCACCGTGGGGGATCATCCAGCAAGGGAAAATGGTAGTAGAAGGGGGTTCAGATAAGTTTCCATCACCAATGGTATTTGTTCCCCAGTGAGATTAGAAAGGGCAGCATCCCTCCTGAGTCATTCAGCACTAAGCCTGGTGCTTGGCTGGAGCAGACTGTCTGTAATGAGCCCCTCCAAGAGCCGGCGCTGCCTTTGCCGCAGGGTGGGGGAGATTTCAGCCCTGACCTCCCCCCCTGCCCAGGCTGGGTCCGTGGCAGACTCCCCTCTGCTGCTGACTCTCTGCTCCAAGGGTCTCGGTTTGCGGCTGCAAGCTTGGCAAGGAGGGAGACCTGGGGGCAGGGAAGGTCCTGAGCAGTGATTGATGGGTTTTGCTCCCCAGCCTGTCGTTGCCTGGCCTTCTGCTCCATTGCAGCCCAGCCAGCCCTGGTTTCCCACCTCACCCACGCTCCCAGCGCATGGGAACAGCTGGATGGAACCAAATTTTCACTTGCCTTTGAAGAGCCAGCGGGTCCTGTAGCCAGCAAAAACATTTACTGAAAAAATAGTAATTAGATCCGTTTCCCTTTCATCAGGGTGAGGAAGGCAGCTCTGATGTTGACGTTTCTTACCCGAGATTCAGGAATTGCTGTCTTTAAAAACGAGAGCCTGATGTGTTTGCAAACTGGATGGGCATCTGACACCCATCAGCCCCTTGGAAGCAGCCCAGGGCTTGTGGGGAAGGCCTTTGGCTTCTTTGGCTGTGGTGGGCTTTGAATGGTTTTTTCTCTGAAACCAGTGCTTCTGTTTAGTGGTTTTCCCTTAATAAAAGAGATTTTCCTGATGCAAGGATGTCATTGCTGAGGAATTACTGCTAGGCCTGGCCTTTGCATCCTTCAAAACTTGTCTGTCCTCAAAGGCTGTTTACATGAGCTCCTGAGTTCAGCCTCGCCAGGGCAGCTGCAGTAGCTGGGTCCTTCCCGAGCCACGATTCACCCCGGCTGAGAAGCTGCTTCCCTGTGTGGGCTCTTCCCTTGCCAGAGCCGGCTCCTGGCTGGAGACTGACCGCCACCAAAACCTGCTCATGGTTCCCATTTGTCTCCTCCAAAGGCACTGGTCCTCACTGGCTCCTGGGGACCCTTCTGCAGCTGGGCTGGGGTGGCACAGGGGCTCGCTGGGTCTGGGGAGTGATGGGGGAGAGAGGCTTTCACATGCATTTCCTTGAACCCGCTGGAGCTGCTGCTTTGGGGGAAAACCAGACCATCTCATCCCATTGGTGCTCCCTTTCCTCTGGGAGACCCCAGGCTCCGTGGTACCCAATGACACAGGCTTCATCCCCAGCCTTAGGAAAAAGTTCCTGCATCCCACCTTGGCCACACTATTTGCCCTCTCCCTGTCCACGTACGGACGCACACACACCCTGAACTTCTTTTAGATGAAGTTATGCGTTGTGCCCATTGTTATTCCTGCTAAGCGAGGTTCTTGGCTCTGATCCTGCCAGCCTTAAACCACCCCGTTCCCCTTCCCACGGGGCTTGGGGTCAGCCGAGCCCCGGGGCAGGAGGGCCGGCAGGTTCCCAAGCCGTGGTGGGAAAGGGCTTGGGGAGTGTCCCGTGGTTTGGACAACGTCCGTCTCTCTGTCTGCCTCGCTCCAGGCCTCCGTGCCGCTGGATTAGTAGCTACGCCTCTCCAAGTGCATTGACTCAGGCACGGCTGGCGTCTTCCGCCGCCCCCGGGGGCC